>NC_064922.1:869197954-869500985 GCF_023897955.1 Schistocerca gregaria
TTTTGTTGATTCAATTTGCTTTCTGTTTTGTACAACATTCCATCACGTAGCTTCTGTAATTATTCTATCATTAATTCGGTACTGTATAAAAATGTCTACCTTCTTTTTTAGAAGCTTTTATGTCCTTGTTTAATCATATGTAATGTATTGTATTTATTACTTAAATTCTTTGCCTCATTTGGAGGGGACAAAACGTACTGTATATAATTGTAATTTCTGTGTGAATAATTTTTTGTAGAAATACCAATAGGTGTAACTGATCTATTTGATTTAATATGTTTGGTTGCTGCTATGTAATTGCTGATTCTCACTTAGGGTTCTTAGTTGTTTTGTATGTGAAAGTTGGTGTGGTTCCCCTCGAGAACGGAACTGTGTAGCGCGCGCAAAATGAGGTTGGCATGGACAGAAAGGTGGAACAAAGAGTCAGCCGGAGACGAGCTACTGAACCGCTAAGGCTCATGTAAAGGTTGTGATTTGTGTTGGTGCCGAGAGGGGCTTTTAGTGACGTTTTAATACGCGTTAAAGCCTCGGATGAATGGAGTAATATGCTGGCAATACTCTGAAATTAATATCTATCTTCGCCACCGAGAAATGACAGAGTCCAGCTTGTTTATCTGCACCTCCATCCAACAACATGCACTCGCCACCACATTGCACAATCACTGAAAAGGGAACAAGAAATAGTATAATTGTACAGCGAAAGATCAGCTCATTGGATATTTCAGTGTGCTCAAATACAAGGTAATTTATACCTGAGCTCTTGTATCTATCCTGATTTTTTTAATTCTCAGTCACGTATCCAATCAGGGTCCTTCCCATGTTAAAGTGCTTACCGAGTAACCTAACTGAAAGGATATCAAAGCCCAGAGTGTTATATTAAAAGAGCTCTTTAAAACATTAAAAGTTTTGGTTAAAATTAATGTGGAGACAGAATGTGCCATGGTAACTGTTCGCTGAAGAAAATTTTGCAATCAAACTTGTTGCTTAAAAATCTATGAGTTTTCAAAGAATTATCGAAAATATAGAAGCAGGTAAATTCAATTAGGGATTAAAATAATTTGCTGTTATTTCAAAGCTACTTACTTATACTGAGACTACAAAATTTTATTCATTAAATGAATAATAGAGAGGATATAAAATGTAGACTGGCAATGGCAAGGAAAGGGTTTCTGAAGAAGAGAAATTTGTTAACATCGAGTATAGATTTAAGTGTCAGGAAGTCGTTTCTGAAAATGTTTGTATGGAGTGTAGCCATGTATGGAAGTGAAACATGGACGATAACTAGTTTGGACAAGAAGAGAATAGAAGCTTTCGAAATGTGGTGCTACAGAAGAATGCTCAAGATTAGATGGGTAGATCATATAACTAATGAGGAGGTATTGAATAGGATTGGAGAGAAGGGAAGTTTGTGGCACAACTTGACTAGAAGAAGGGATCGGTTGGTAGGACATGTTCTGAGGCATCAATGGATCGCCAGTTTAGTATTGAAGGGCTGCCTGGAGGGTAAAAATCGTAGAGGGAGACCAAGAGATGAATACACTAAACAATACAGAAGGATGTAGGTTGCAGTAAGTACTGGGAGGTGAAGAAGCTTGCACAGGATAGAGTAGCATGGAGAGCTGCATCAAATCAGCCTCAGGACTGAAGACCACAACAACAACAACAACAACAACAACAAATGAATAATACAGCTTGTTGTCCACTGTACTTACTTATACTGAGACTACAAAATTTTGTTAGGTAAATGAATAATACAGCTTGTTGTCCACTGTACCAGGTGAGTCAATGCCTGATGTTTTGTGTTAACTTGTGTCTTACTGCAGTAACAGGTCAAATTACTGATGAAACTTTCATGGTTATGTTTGCTAAAATAAGGATCCCACGTTTACAGGAAAGTGCATATCATTAGTGTAATAGGAGCTACAGTTTGTTTATCGTGTTCACTAGCAGGAAACATCTGATAGATCATTTGTTATAATTACAGTAACTCCTTTCAGTCATAGATCAGTGAGAAAGTGTTTGGTAGTGCATTTAATTACATTTTATTCTAAGTAGAAAGGTATTTAGCTGAGAGAGACTTAACCTATGTCAATTTATGATTTTATGGTGAATATTAATAGTAATATTGTTGAGACCATACTGTTTGACTAAGCACTGAAGACGAAAGTGTGTTTCAGTATCTGTTGTACTTAGGCAAACAGTTTGTTGTGCTCTGAATATCAGCTGCAACCTTAACGTTAACTATGCTTGTACTAGAGTTCATTACATTCTCGTGTGGCAAAGTATAGGTTGTGTTTGTCCATTAAAGTTACGCATATTAATTTGCTTGAATAGGAATGTTACTCATTCTTATGCCTTATTAGGCTGGCGACCGTTTTCTTTATCATTTGTACAATGTGGATAGGTAAATTTTGTTTGTTACCGTTTAAACAATTACGTAATTCTGACTTTCCCTTCCAATAAGCCACTTCCGTTAGGTACATCACGGTCAACATAACAAAATTCCTTCCAGAGGGTAACACCGCTCTGCATCTTTATATTATATTTGTTTTCACTAATAATTTCGTGATACAATTTGCCTCCGGTTGTGAGGTTATGTTATAACAGTAGCGGACGGTAGGGTTATAGGTGGTAGCTAAGACTGGTCTCCGAATAAGTAGTTTTTGATCATATACATAAAATGATCAGGATTACCGTGGTGAATTACGACAAAATACGGAATTTCAACAGCAGTCTAAGACCCTTACCAGGTTGGTTTACTGACTGTCCGCTACAATTATCGCAAGAGCTACTTCCATAGACGTCTAGTCCAGTACTTACATACGCATAGTTCCGAAGAAATATTAGACATAGCAAAAGTCATTCGTTAGTAAGGAGTGTGTCATAGTGACAAACGAATCACTGCTAGGAAGTTGGTCAGTAGCCTTACAAAAAACACTGATTGATCATAGCCCTTTTCACTTTTTAGAAGGAAACACTGTATGAGTCTGTCTTGTGATATATCGATGACCGCACTTTCGGCATATCTATCTGAGAACGGTTTTATTTTTCTTCTCCTAGAACAATCGACTTTATAGAATATCGATGTGTAGAAAGACTCTGCAATCGTCCCTCTCACATATATGAGGCTCCATTATTGCATTATTTTTGATCTGTCATCAATAACATTGTGTTGCTGGAGCCCTAACGATACACACTACTGGCCGTTAAAATTGCTACACCAAGAAGACATGCAGATGATTAACGGGTATTCATTGGACAAATATATTATACTAGACTTTGCATGGGGGCTTAATTAAATATTGAATGCTAACAATTTTTAGTTTTAGTCGCTGTTTGTGCGGTTACGCAGTCTCGTAACCGGTTGGAAACCTGTGACCAAGAGGCATTGTTATTTAGGACTGAAATAATTTTTTTTTTTTTTTTGTCATCAGTCTACTGACTGGTTTGATGCGGCTCGCCACGAATTCCTTTCCTGTGCTAACCTCTTCATCTCAGAGTAGCACTTGCAAACTTGCAACCTACGTCCTCAATTATTTGCTTGACGTATTCCAATCTCTGTCTTCCCCTACAGCTTTGCCCTCTACATCTCCCTCTAGTACCATGGAAGTCATTCCCTCATGTCTTAGCAGATGTCCTATCATCCTGTCCCTTCTCCTTATCAGTGTTTTCCACATATTCCTTTCCTCTCCGATTCTGCGTAGAACCTCCTCATTCCTTACCTTATCAGTCCACCAAATTTTCAACATTCGTCTATAGCACCACATCTCAAATGCTTCGATTCCCTTCTGTTCCGATTTTCCCACAGTCCATGTTTCACTACCATACAATGCTGTACTCCAGGCGTACATCCTCAGAAATTTCTTCCTCAAATTAAGGCCGGTATTTGATATTAGTAGACTTCTCTTGGCCAGAAATGCCTTTTTTGCCATAGCGAGTCTGCTTTTGGTGTCCTCCTTGCTCCGTCTGTCATTGGTTATTTTACTGCCTAGGTAGCAGAATTCCTTAACTTCATTGACTTCGTGACCATCAATCCTGATGTTAAGTTTCTCGCTGTTCTCATTTCTACTACTTCTCATTACCTCCGTCTTTCTCCGATTTACTCTCAAACCATACTGTGTACTCATTAGACTGCTCATTCCGTTCAGCAGATCATTTAATTCTTCTTCACTTTCACTCAGGATAGCAATGTCATCAGCGAATCGTATCATTGGTATCCTTTCACCTTGTATTTTAATTCCACTCCTGAACCTTTCTTTTATTTCCATCATTGCTTCCTCGATGTACAGATTGAAAAGTAGGGGCGAAAGGCTACAGCCTTGTCTTACACCCTTCTTAATACGAGCACTTCGTTCTTGATCGTCCACTCTTATTATTCCCTCTTGGTTGTTGTACATATTGTATATGACCCGTCTCTCCCTATAGGTTACCCCTACTTCTTTCAGAATATCGAACAGCTTGCACCATTTTATATTGTCGAACGCTTTTTTCCAGGTCGACAAATCCTATGAACGTGTCTTGATTTTTCTTTAGCCTTGCTTCCATTATTAGCCGTAACGTCAGATTTGCCTCTCTCGTGCCGTTACTTTTCCTAAAGCCAAACTGATCGTCACCTAGCGCATTCTCAATTTTCTTTTCCTTTCTTCTGTATATTATTCTTGTAAGCAGCATCGATGCATGAGCTGTTAAGCTGATTGTGCGATAATTCTCGCACATGTCAGCTCTTGCCGTCTTCGAAATTGTGTGGATGATGCTTTTCCGAAAGTCAGATGGTATGTCGCCAGACTCATATATTCTACACACCAACGTGAATAGTGGTTTTATTGCCACTTACCCTAATGATTTTAGAAATTCTGATGAAATGTTATCTATCCCTTCTGCCATATTTAACCGTAAGTCCTCCAAAGCTCTTTTAAATTCCGATTCTAATACTGGATCCCCTATCTCTTCTAAATCGACTCCTGTTTCTTCTATCATATCAGACAACTCTTCACCCTCATAGAGGTTTTCAATGTATTCTTTCCACCTATCTGCTCTCTCCTCTGCATTTAACAGTGGAATTCCCGTTGCACTCTTAATGTTACCACCGTTGCTTTTAATGTTACCAAAGGTTGTTTTGACTTTCCTGTATGCTGAGTCTGTCCTTCCGACAATCTTATCTTTTTCGATGCCTTCACATTTTTCCTGCAGCCATTTCGACTTAGCTTCCCTGCACTTCCTATTTATTTCATTCCTCAGCGACTTGTATTTCTGTATTCCTGATTTTCCCAGAACATGTTTGTACTTCCTCCTTTCATCAATCAACTGAAGTATTTCTTCTGTTACCCATGGTTTCTTTGCAGCTACCTTCTTTGTACGTATGTTTTCCTTCCCAACTTCTGTGATGGCCCTTTTTTAGAGATGTCCATTCCTCTTCAACTGTGCGGCCTACTGCGATATTCCTTATTGCTGTATCTATAGCGTTAGAGAACTTCAAACGTATCTCGTCATTCCTTAGAACTTCCGTATCCCACTTCTTTGCGTATTGATTCTTCCTGACTAATGTCTTGAACTTCATCCTAATCTTCATCACTACTATATTGTGATCTGAGTCTATATCTGCTCCTGGGTACGCCTTACAATCCAATATCTGATTTCGGAATCTCTGTCTGACCATGATGTAATCTAATTGAAATCTTCCCGTATCTCCCGGCCTTTTCCAAGTATACCTCCTCCTCTTGTGATTCTTGAACAGGGTATTCGCTATTACTAGCTGAAACTTGTTACAGAACTCAATTAGTCTTTCTCCTCTTTCATTCCTTGTCCCAAGCCCATATTCTTCTGTAACCTTTTCTTCTACTCCTTCCCCTACAACTGCATTCCAGTCGCCCATGACTATTAGATTTTCGTCCCCCTTTACATACTGCATTACCCTTTCAATATCCTCATACACTTTTTCTGTCTGTTCATCTTCAGCTTGCGACGTCGGCATGTATACCTGAACTATCGTCGTCGGTGTTGGTCTGCTGTCGATCCTGATTAGAACAACCCGGCCACTGAACTGTTCACAGTAACACACCCTCTGCCCTACCTTCCTATTCATCACGAATCCTACACCTGTTATACCATTTTCTGCTGCTGTTGGTATTACCCGGTACTCATCTCACCAGAAATCCTTGTCTTCCTTCCACTTCACTTCACTGACCCCTACTATATCTAGATTGAGCGTTTGCATTTCCCTTTTCAGATTTTCTAGTTTCCCTACCACGTTCAAGCTTCTGACATTCCACACCCCGACTCGCAGAACATTATCCTTTCGTTGATTATTCAATCTTTTTCTCATGGTAACCTCCCCCTTGGCAGTCACCTCCCAGAGATCCGAATGGGGGACTATTCCGGAATCTTTTGTCAATGGAGAGATCATCATGACACTTCTTCAACTACAGGCCATATGTCCTGTGGATACACGTTATGTGTCTTTAATGCAGTGGTTTCCATTGCCTTCTGCATCCTCATGTCGTTGATCATTGCTGATTCTTCCGCCTTTACGGGCAATTTCCCACCCCTAGGACAAGAGAGTGCCCTGAACCTCTATCCGCTCCTCCGCCCTCTTTGACAAGGCCGTTGGCAGAATAAGGCTGACTTCTTATGCCGGAAGTCTTCGGCCACCAATGCTGATTATTTATCAAAATTTAGGCAGTGGCAGGGATCGAACCCGGGACCGAAGACGTTTTGATTATGAATCAAAAACGCTACACTTTTTTTACCAGCTTTTTTTTGACATTCCGACGCGCTGACCACTTTTTTAAATTTTTTTTATTTGGATACAAAATTAGGCAGTTCACAGACCACCTCCATATATATTGAGGAAAAATACACTCTGATCATTACAACATCCCCAATCCAACAACATCTCGTGTTTTGCCCAACAGAACAACTAGTATTCTGTCGACATCTCAACAAGCACAGATCACGTCTACCTCAGAACTACTACTGCACTCCCAAACTTCTGAACAAGCACTGCCAGTGGAGACGGTCGAATAATACTCTTTGGCGCAATCTCTGGCGCTGTGACTCAGTGTAGCCACCTTTCATATGCCCCTTCTCCACGGGCTAGAATTTGATGGTATTTTTGCCAGCACTGGTGGTGAAAATACCACCAAATTCGTCCAAAAAATACAGACAAAAATAAAAGATAATATTAAACAAGTAAATATCACATAACTAAATAAATTTTGGCTTTGCACTGACCCTTCAATAGCCTAATAAATAAAATATAGGTGTTGTTGTTGTTGTGGTCTTCAGTCCTGAGACTGGTTTGACGCAGCTCTCCATGCTACTCTATCTTGTGCAAGCTTCTTCATCTCCCAGTACCTACTGCAACCTACATCCTTCTGAATCTGCTTAGTGTAGTCATCTCTTGGTCTCCCTCTACGATTTTTACCCTCCACACTGCCCTCCAATACTAAATTGGTGATCCCTTGATGCCTCAGAACATGTCCTTCTTCTGGTCAAGGTGTGCCACAAACTTCTCTTCTCCCCAACCCTATTCAATACTTCCTTATTAGTTATGTGGTCTACCCATCCAATCTTCAGCATTCTTCTGTAGCACCACATTTCGAAAGCTTCTATTCTCTTCTTGTCCAAACTATTTATCGTTCATTTTTCACTTCCATACATGGCTACACTCCATACAAATACTTTCAGAAACGACTTCCTGACACTTAAATCTATACTCGATGTTAACAAATTTCTCTTCTTCAGAAACGCTTTCCTTGCCATTGGCAGTCTACATTTTATATCCTCTCTACTTCGACCATCATCAGTAATTTTGCTCCCCAAATAGCAAAACTCTTTACTACTTTAAGTGTCTTATTTCCTTATCTAATTCCCTCAGCATCACCCGACTTAATTCGACTACATTCCATTATCCTCGTTTTGCTTTTGTTGATGTTCATCTTATATCCTCCTTTCAAGACACTATCCATTCCGTCCAACTGCTCTTCCAAGTCCTTTCCTGTCTCTGACAGAATTACGATGTCATCGGCGAACCTCAAAATTTTTATTCCTTCTCCATGGATTTTAATACCTACTCCGAATTTTTCTTTTGTTTCCTTTACTGCTTGCTCAATATACAGATTGAATAACATCGGGGAGAGACTACAACCCTGTCTCACTCCCTTCCCAACCTCTCCTTCCCTTTCATGTCCCTCGACTCTTATAACTGCCATCTGGTTTCTGTACAAATTGTAAATAGCCTTTCGCTCCCTGTATTTTACCCCTGCTATCTTCAGAATATGAAAGAGAGTATTCCAATCAACATTGTCAAAAGCTTTCTCTAAGTCTACAAATTCTAGAAACGTAGGTTTGTCCTTCCTTAATCTAGCTTCTAAGGTAAGTCGTAGGGACAGTATTGCCTCACGTATTCCAACATTTCTACGGACGCCAAACTGATCTTCCCCGAGGTCGGCTTCTACCAGTTTTTCCATTCGCCTGTAAAGAATTCGTGTTAGTATTTTGCAGCTGTGACTTATTAAACTGATTGTTCGGTAATTTTCACACCTGTCAAGACCTGCTTTCTTTGGGATTGGAATTATTATATTTTTCTTAAAGTCTGAGGGTATTTCGCCTGTCTCATACATCTTGCTCACCAGATGGTAGAGTTTTGTCAGGACTGGCTCTTCCAAGGCCGTCAGTAGTTCCAATGGAATGTTGTCTACTCCGGGGGCCTTGTTTCGACTCAAGTCTGTCAAAGCAACTTTTCACGCAGTATCGTATCTCCGATTTCGTCTTCATCTACATCCTCTTCCATTTCCATAATATTGTCCTGAAGTACATCGCCCTTGTATAGACCCTCTATATACTCCTTCCACCTTTCTGCTTTCCCTTCTTTGCCTAGAACTGGGTTTCCATTGAGCTCTTGATGTTCATACAAATGGTTCTCTTATTTCCAAAGGTCTCTTTAATTTTCCTGTAGGCAGAATCTACCTTAACCCTAGTGAGACAAGCCTCTCTTACATTTGTCCTCTAGCCATCCCTCCTTAGCCATTTTGCTATTCCTGTCGATCTCATTTTTGAGTCTTCTGTATTCCTTTTTGCCTGCTTCATTTACTGTGTTTTTATATTTTCTCCTTTCATCAATTAAATTCAATATTTCTTCTGTTACCCAATGATTTCTACTAGCCCTCGTCCTTTTACCTACTTGATCCTCTGCTGCCTTCACTACTTCATCCCTCAAAGCTACCCATTCTTCTTCCACCGTATTTCTTTCCCCCTTTCCTGTCAATTGCTCACTTATGCTCTCCCTGAAACTCTGTGCAACCTCTGGTTCTTTTAGTTTATCCAGGTCCCATCTCCTTAAATTCCCACCTTTTTGCAGTTTTAGTTTTATTCTACAGGTCATAACCAATAGATTGTGGTCAGAGTCCACATCTGCCCCTGGAAATGTTTTACAATTTAAAACCTGATTCCTAAATCTCTGTCTTACCATTATATAATCTATCTGAAACCTGTCAGTATCTCCAGGCTTATTCCATGTATACAGCCTTCTTTTATGATTCTTGAACCAAGTGTTAGCTATGATTAAGTTATGCTCTGTGCAAAATTCTACCAGACGGCTTCCTCTTTCGTTTCTTTGCCCCAGTCCATATTCACCTACTACGCTTCCTTCTCTCCCTTTTCCTACTACCGAATTCCAGTCACCCATGACTATTAAATTTTTGTCACCCTTCACTATCTAAGTAATTTCTTTTATTTGATCATACATTTCTTCAATTTCTTCGTCATCTGCAGAGCTAGTTGGCATATAAACTTGTACTACTGTAGTAGGTGTGGGCTTTGTATCTATCTTGGCCACAAAAATGCGTTCACTATGCTGTTTTTAGTAGCTTACCCGCATTCCTATTTTCCTATTCATTATTAAACCTACTCCTTGCATTACCCCTATTTGATTTTGTGTTTATAACCCTGTAGTCACCTGACCAGAGGTCTTGTTTCTCCTGCCACCGAACTTCACTAATTCCCACTATATCTAACTTTAACCTATCCATTTCCCTTTTTAAATTTTCTAACCTACCTGCCCGATTAAGGGATCTGACATTCCACGATCCAATTCGTAGAACGCCAGTTTTCTTTCTCCTGATAACGGCATCCTCTTGAGTAGTCCCCGCCCGGAGATCCGAATGGGGGACTGTTTTACCTCAGTAATATTTTTCCCAAGAGGACGCCATCATCATTTAATCATACAGTAAAGCTGCATGTCCTCGGGAAAAATTACGGCTGTAGTTTCCCCTTGCTTTCAGCCGTTCGCAGTACCAGCACAGCAAGGTCGTTTTGGTTATTGTTACTAGGCCAGGTCAGTCAATCATCCAGGCTGCTGCCCCTCGTCAGGAACCACACGTTTGTCTGCCCTCTCAATAGATACCCCTCCGTTGTGGTTGCACCTAAGGTACGGCTATCTGTATCGCTGAGCCACGCAAGCCTCCCCACTAACGGCAAGGTCCATGGTTCATGGGGGGAGGTAAAATACAGTAAGGAATACAAATGCTTGCATAGATATGATTTTACATAATAGTTTACACAAGTATCATGTGGTTAAACAATTCAATCAATAGTGTTAGCAATGACGAATAGGTGCAGTAAGAGTCTCATAACATTTCATAAACAGTAAACACACAAAAAATCAGTTTATACAAATATTCACATAAAATCCTTTCAATAGTTCAATAAACAAGTAGGACTTCTCAGAGTAGTTGACAGTTCCAGCAGTAGCACCCAGCAATGGTCAACAGGTGCAAACAGCAGTCTCATAACATTTCATCAGCAGTATTTAAACAGCTCCAACAGTGGCACCCAAAAATGGCAAGCAGGTGCAGACACCAACAAGTGACATTATCGCAGTAGAAGCATTTCCATCGGTGGCACCCAGCAATGTTGAGCAGGTGCAGACAGCAACAAGTGACATCATTCCAGTAGAAACAGTCCATCAGTGGCACCCAGCGATGTTGAACAGGTGCAGACAGCAACAAGTTGCATTATCTCAGTAGAAGCAGTTCCATTAGTGGCACCCAGCAATGTTGAGCAGGTGCAGACACCAACAAGTGACATTATTTCAGTAGCAGCAGTTCCTCAGTGGCACCCAGCAATGTTGAGCAGGTGCAGACACCAGCAACTGACATCATCTCAGTAGAAGCAGTTCCAACAGTGGCACCCAGTAATGTCGAAAAGGTGCAGACACCAACAAGTGACATTATTTCAGTAGAAGCAGTTCTATTAGAGGCACCCAGCAATGTTGAGCAGGTGCAGGTAACAGTCCATAATATTCACTATCACTAATCAGACTGTTTATCAGTAGAAATGAAACATTTCCAAGTGGCACCCACCAATGTTAATACGTGTAAGCACGAACAACGGTTTGAATGCACACACAATTGCTTTCACAAAATCATTATCAATGCTCTTACACTAAACATACAAATTATAGCAAACACACAAATGATATCAGATAATTGTCATATTAACTACTACAAATACACAAATATCAGTAAACCTATAATTTTTATGGGTGTCAGTGCAAGCCACAACAAACAAGTAAAATAATATTTAGGAGGTAGGTCGGTACCAATTATTTGGGATTAGGAAAGGAAAACACACAAAACACACTCACTCATCTTTCATCCACATTTAAGTACTACTGTGTAATTGAATAGTGTTAACTTTGTAAATGAAATTCTGTCAAAATTTGATGCTCAATATGTGTATCAAGTAGTAGTGGTACAGTGTATAATAGTCAATAATAGTTAGTCAACGTCATAGTCATCATGTCAAGACCAATGTTTGCCAAGCCAACTTTTTCTGAACAACTGTCAGCGTGCCATGATATGCAAATACTTCCTTTCTCCAAAAAAAGTATATACTGCTTATTGATTTAACAAAGTGTGTGTGTGTAGACAATCTTCTAGTGTTCTAGTCTGCCATCTTCATCCTCCTTGTTCCATATAAACCAACAACAACAAAAAAATATGCTCCTCACTTACTTCACCTCTTATCCACCAAAACTCCAATAATCATCAGCATCACATAATATCAGTACCTCAATAATACCTCTTCAATACGTCAATACATATAAACCTTATCACCAATATCATTTACCTTACCTCTTGTCCACCAAAACTCCAATAATCATCAACATCACATAATCTCAATACCTCAATAATACCTCTTCAATACGTTAATACATATAAACATTATCACCAATATCATTTCACTTCTGTAACAACTCTTTCCTCTAGTCAGTCTCCTCGAACAAGTACAGATAAAATCCTAGTGCAAACTTCAATTCATCATCCCATACAATCCAAAGACATAATGTCCACACACAACCTCTGTGTAATCCATCTGACCCAAATCTTTTACTCATTATGAATGATAAAATACATTTTGGTTACCTTGTCCATCATTAAATAAAAGAAATGCATACATGACCTCTAACAGCCTTTAGTTTGAATAACTTTCAGTAAGTAAGTATGAGTACGGAGTGTGAATGATCGTAATATTTCACAGTGTGCACACCACTTCAAGAATCATGGCAAAACAGAAGTAAACATGTGGAGTATTTCTTGTGTCAAATGTCACTTGCTATTTCAATTGCTCACGAAGAATGCAGTGCAATAACTGTCAATGGTCTAAACCTAGCGTTGGTATGTCATGTCGTTTGCTTCCTTCCTATTAGCATAAATTTATACAGCTTCCATAAAACCTCCAGCTCATGTGACTTCAATGAAGTTTCTTGTACCAATGTCGTTCGTAGGATTATAGCAGTTCATTTTCTTATCTTAAAATATAAGGCACTTAGCGTAAGCAAAACATGCAATAGCGAGTAAATATACCAGTAGAGAACAGAATGTCAACAAGTGGATGTAGCAGAATCCCTATAACGAGACTCTGCCAAGTGAACACTCTATAATTAATACCATAGTGTGACCCAAACTCCATGTTCGTACTCAGTATATCAGCATTTCTATATACCAAATTAAAGAGTAGTTATGACAACAAAGCAGAAATGTGTAAATATGCAATACATACGCAAAGCAGCAAATATATATCTTACATAATAAACAGGTCATTAGTATCATATCAGCATAAGCAAATAAATGTGCATATGTAATCTTAATAAGTAAACATGAAGGCGCAAGCAGATAAATCACCAATTTAAATAAATAAGTACAGCAGGCACATAATTTTAAAAAAATGTGACATCAGTGAAAAAGCATAGCAGCCAAGCGGTGCATAATATACACAAGTAACAACCCTGTTCATTAATTAATCAGTGTCAGAATCAGTTAACACAAAGTATAAATCACATAATCGCGAGCATCAAATTACGTCTAAAGTACGTACCTAAGTGGAAATATGTTACCTGAAAAAATAAACTCAAGTAATAGTTACATTTTTAGTTTATTACTTTCTTCTTCGAAATTACATTCTTCCTGAAATTTTCTCGATAGCAAGTCCTTTTAACGTCGGACACACACAGAACTTACCTGAAGTTCTTGAATATTTTATACAACCGTATCCTGAAAAATACTGAACGTTAATAACATAATTCATCAAGTCACTATACCTTTATACTGAATTTATTCGGAGAAATTAGACTGTGTATTTGTTTACGGCTGTCAGTGCATTCGCACTGAGCGCTCGATCAGCTGTAGGTATGCGTGACGTAGGAAGTAATTGTTTGCGGTCAACGACTGCCTTGTGCGGCGCGCAGACTTGACTGTTGCTTTGAGTATGTGCCGCCGCCGGAACACGGCGCGGTATCCTTGTGCTCTCCGTGTGTTTACGTGTAACTGTTAGTTTCTCAAAAGTATGTCATTCCACAAAAATTTTAACGTTCGATATATGATGTATTCCCTTAGAGCGCTGTGATTTAAGAGTTTCTACTTCGACAGTGTTATCATGAATAATTTTGCGAACTCTATATGGACCGTTATAAAGCAGAAAAAATTTGCGACACAAGCCCTTCCTTTGTGAAACAAACGATGAGACTTAATCAACACCTTTTGACCAACTGACAAGGTTTTTAAACGACCAGGACGTTTAGCTGATTTCTCTCTTCTAACAGCCGCAGATGCAATATTTTGTAGAGCCAGATTGACAACTTCAGAATGCCGCAGTTTCCGCGAAGGCGGAAAAGGAACGACTTCAGAAATGCGATTTGTCGGTGCTTTATTTTTTAATATCAATATAGGCGGTAAAGAAGTTGAATCATTAGGGAGTTCATTCAGAATGTTTTGAAAATTATGAAGATACTGATCCCACGTTCTGTGATTCTGATGACAATAAAGTTGACACAATTTATTGATTTCCTTCATCCATCTCTCTGAAGCGTTAGATTGAGGGTGAAAAAGTGAAATGAAAATTGGTTTTATCTTACGACGCCGTAGAGTACGAAGCCAAATTTTAGAGCGAAACTGTGATCCATTATCTGATACAACCTTATCAACATGACCCACTTCTTTAAGGAAATGTTCGATGAAAGCATTAGATACTGAACGAGGTGTTGCTTTGTGTAAAGGTGTAAAACACACATATTTTGATTTCAATTCCACTGCTACCAAAATATACGCAAAACCATTAGTAGAACGAACCACTGGACCGAACACATCGACTGCAGCCATGTCCTTTAATTTCGCTGGAATGATAGGAAACAACGGTGCTCTGTGAGAAATAGTTGGCGGCTTAGCCTTTTGACATAATTTGCATTTGGCAAGAACAGATCGAATTCGTTTTTCCTTATTACTGAAGTAGCAATTTTCTCGTAATTTATGAAAGCATTTTCTGGGACCAAAGTGTGCATAACTGAAATGTGTATACCAAATCAATTTATTAACCCACTCATCAGGAATGCAAACTAATCAAACAGAGTTGTCGACCGATTTTCGTTTAAAAAGAATATCATTGCGAACTAAATAATACTGTCTAATCGCTACACTTTCCTTTCTCCTCCACTTCTCCTTAATGTCCTTCCAGATTGGATCCTTGTTTTGCTCCTTAGCGATGTCCCGGAGCGAAGACGAAATAAAATTTTCAAACGCAGCACCTTGAATATACATCAAACAATAATTGTTTTCTTTGCAGTCCTCCTCAGCACTTTGTTTCAAACCCATAGGTGCACGTGATAAAGCACCCGCAATAATATTTAAAGAACCCTGTATGTAAGTAATACTAAAGTCAAATTCCTGTAGATACAGCGCCCATTGTGACAATCTTCCATGTGTTAATTTTGCTGACATAAGAAATTCCAGAGCTCGATGATCGGTGTAAACCTCAGTATGTTTGCCGTACAAAAAGATGAGAAATTTCGTGAAAGCCCAAACAACAGCCAAGGCCTCAAATTCCGTAATCGAATAATTCTTTTCTGATTTAGAGAGAACACGACTTCCAAATGCAATAGTTTTCTCTACTACAACGCCGTTTTCTTCTATCTCTTGAAATAAGTGTGCACCTAGGCCTTTGTATGATGAGTCCGTCGTCAAACAAAAATCTTTAGATAAATCCGGATGTGAAAGAAGTGGAGCAGCAACTAAAGCATCACGAAGTTGTTCAAATTCTGATTGAGCTTCCTCATCCCAACACCAATTAGAATTCCTTCCCGATAGTTCACACAAACAAGGTGTGGCCAAATTATCCAATCTAACAAAGCGTCTAAGAAAATTACAGACATCAAGGAAACTACGAACATCACGTTTTTTAGTAGGATCAGCATAATTACGAATAGCGTCTAGTTTCTCTGGATCAGGAAGAATACCTTCTGTAGAAATAATATGACCAAGAAATTTCACCTGAGAACGACCAATTTCAGATTTTTCCAAGTTCACTGTAATGCCAACTCTTTCAAAAATACGTAATAATGAATCCAAAATTTTGTTGTGCTCACTCCAAGAACGTTTAGCAATAAGAATATTGTCAACATATGAAGTAATATTGTCACGAAGATAAACAGGTAAAATTTCGTTTAAGCTACGAATGAATGCTGGTAAAGATACAGTAAGTCCAAACGGTAATTTCCGAAATTGGTAACAGTTATCAAAGGCTAAAACGGCAGTGTATTTTCTACAATCAGGGTGGAGTTCTATTTACCAAAAACTTGCGCGCATATCAATTGTGGATAAAACTTTAATTCCATGGAAATGTTGGAGAAGTTCGTCTAGATTTTGTGGACGGTCAGTTTCAGGAATGATGATATTATTTATCTGTCTGGAAACCAGAACCAAACAAATTGGTCCATCCTTTTTAAGAACGACGTGTAATGGGCTGGTATAAGGACTGACTGCTGGCTCAATAATGCCTTGATCTAACATGCATTGAAGTTCACTCTTAACCTTGTCTCTATAAGCCAAAGGAATAGCGTACGTTTTTCCTCGAAATGGTGTGTGCTCTTTTACTTTAAATAAATATTGAAAGCCTTGGATAGTTCCTGTGTGATGACTAAATACTGTAGCATGTGACGTCAAAATTTGGTGCAGTTCTCTTGCAACGTCATCTGGCACTTCAGCTTTCTTAACCTTTTCATTAATTAATTCTTCGCTATTAATTATATCATTCATCGCGTCTCTGTATCTATTGTCGTTGTCATGAATGAACACATTGTCGTCATAATGCTCAGAGAAAACATCAGAAGTAAGAAACCTTAAACATTTTGCGTCTGATTCATATTTCGTTAAACGCTCGAAAAATTTCAAACATCTCGGCATTCCGGCAACAGTCAAGTTCACACTTCCTTCCTTAAAGTTTAAAATTTCCTTATGTGTGTTAAGAAACTCGATACCTTATATAATTTGTGTACTGAATAATGGAACAATAATAAAATTAGCAGAAAATTCATATCCTTGACAAGTGACATTTAAGTTGGTCTGTTGTTTGACTTCCACACTTTTTCCAGATATAGCTTCTCGAATTGTAGTTTTAGAAACAGGTAACACAGGACAAGCAATAGTTCTTACACATATACGAAAAACTGATTCACTAATAACATTCAGTGGGCTCCCAGAATCTAAAACTGCAGTGAACTTATTCTTACCCACACATACTTCAATAACAGGATGTAAAAATGCGTCTACATTATTTTTCTTTTCGTCTAGTAAAATGTCTCTCATGTCTTCCAGGCGTTGTTGTTGTTGTTGTCTTCAGTCCTGAGACTGGTTTGATGCAGCTCTCCATGCTACTCTATCCTGTGCAAGCTGCTTCATCCCCCAGTACCTACTGCAACCTACATCCTTCTGAATCTGCTTAGTGTACTCATCTCTCGGTCTCCCTCTACGATTTTTACCCTCCACGCTGCCCTCCAATGCTAAATTTGTGATCCCTTGATGCCTCAAAACATGTCCTACCAACCGATCCCTTCTTCTAGTCAAGCTGTGCCACAAACTTCTCTTCTCCCCAATCCTATTCAATACCTCCTCATTAGTTACGTGATCTATCCACCTTATCTTCAGTATTCTTCTGTAGCACCACATTTCGAAAGCTTCTATTCTCTTCTTGTCCAAACTAGTTATCGTCCATGTTTCACTTCCATACATGGCTACACTCCAAACAAATACTTTCAGAAACGACTTCCTGATACATAAATCTATATTCGATGTTAACAAATTTCTCTTCTTCAGAAACGCTTTCCTTGCCATTGCCAGTCTACATTTTATATCCTCTCTACTTCGACCATCATCAGTTATTTTACTTCCTAAATAGCAAAACTCCTTGACTACTTTAAGTGTCTCATTTCCTAATCTAATTCCCTCAGCATCACCCGATTTAATTTGACTACATTCCATTATCCGCGTTTTGCTTTTGTTAATGTTCATCTTATATCCTCCTTTCAAGACACTGTCCATTCCGTTCAACTGCTCTTCCAAGTCCTTTGCCGTCTCTGACAGAATTACAATGTCATCGGCGAACCTCAAGGTTTTTACTTCGTTTCCATGAATTTTAATACCTACTCCAAATTTTTCTTTTGTTTCCTTTACTGCTTGCTCAATATACAGATTGAATAACATCGGGGAGAGGCTACATCCCTGTCTCACTCCTTTCCCAACCACTGCTTCCCTTTCATGCCCCTCGACTCTTATTACTGCCATCTGGTTTCTGTACAAATTATAAATAGCCTTTCGCTCCCTGTATTTTACCCCTGCCACCTTTAGAATTTGAAAAAGAGTACTCCAGTCAACATTGTCAAAAGCTTTCTCTAAGTCTACAAATGCTAGAAACGTAGGTTTGCCTTTTCTTAATCTTTCTTCTAAGATAAGTCGTAAGGTCAGTATTGCCTCACGTGTTCCAACATTTCGACGGAATCCAAACTGATCCTCCCTGAGGTCTGCATCTACCAGTTTTTCCATTCGTCTGTAAAGAATTCGCGTTAGTATTTTGCAGCCGTGGCTTATTAAACTGATAGTTCGGTAATTTTCACATCTGTCAGCACCTGCTTTCTTTGGGATTGGAATTATTATATTCTTCTTGAAGTCTGAGGGTATTTCGCCTGTCTCATACATCTTGCTCACCAGCTGGTAGAGTTTTGTCATGACTGGCTCTCCCAAGGCCGTCAGTAGTTCTAATGGAATGTTGTCTACTCCGGGGGCCTTGTTTCGACTCAGGTCTTTCAGTGCTCTGTCAAACTCTTCACGCAGTATCGTATCTCCCATTTCGTCTTCATCTACATCCTCTTCTATTTCCATAATATTGTCCTCAAGTACATCGCCCTTGTATAAACCTTCTATATACTCCTTCCACCTTTCTGCCTTCCCTTCTTTGCTTAGAACTGGGCTGCCATCTGAGCTCTTGATATTCATACACGTGGTTCTCTTCTCTCCAAAGGTCTCTTTAATTTTCCTGTAGGCAGTATCTATCTTACCCCTAGTGAGATAAGCTTCTACATCCTTACATTTGTCCTCTAGCCATCCCTGTTTAGCCATTTTGCACTTCCTGTCGATCTCATTTTTGAGACGTTTGTATTCCTTTTTGCCTGCTTCATTTACTGCATTTTTATATTTTCTCCTTTCATCAATTAAATTCAATATTTCTTCTCTTACCCAAGGATTTCTAGCAGCCCTCGTCCTTGTACCTACTTTATCCTCTGCTGCCTTCACTACTACATCCCTCAGAGCTACCCATTCTTCTTCTACTGTATTTCTTTCCCCTATTCCTGTCAATTGTTCCCTTATGCTCTCTCTGAAACTCTGTACAACCTCTGGTTCTTTCAGTTTATCCAGGTCCCATCTCCTTAATTTCCCACATTTTTGCAGTTTCTTCAGTTTTAATCTACAGGTCATAACCAATAGATTGTGGTCAGAGTCCACATCTGCCCCTGGAAATGTCTTACAACTTAAAACCTGGTTCCTAAATCTCTGTCTTACCATTATATAATCTATCTGATACCTTTTAGTATCTCCAGGGTTCTTCCACGTATACAACCTTCTTTCATGATTCTTAAACCAAGTGTTAGCTATGATTAAGTTGTGCTCTGTGCAAAATTCTATTAGGCGGCTTCCTCTTTCATTTCTTAGCCCCAATCCATATTCACCTACTATGTTTCCTGCTCTCCCTTTTCCTACACTCGAATTCCAGTCACCCATTACTATTAAATTTTCGTCTCCCTTCACTATCTGAATAATTTCTTTTATTTCATCGTACATTTCTTCAATTTCTTCATCATCTGCAGAGCTAGTTGGCATATAAACTTGTACTACTGTAGTAGGTGTGGGCTTCGTATCTATCTTGGCCACAATAATGCGTTCACTATGCTGTTTGTAGTAGCTTACCCGCATTCCTATTTTCCTATTCATTATTAAACCTACTCCTGCATTACCCCTATTTGATTTTGTGTTTATAACCCTGTAGTCACCTGACCAAAAGTCTTGTTCCTCCTGCCACCGAACTTCACTAATTCCCACTATATCTAACTTTAACCTATCCATTTCCCTTTTTAAATTTTCTAACCTACCTGCCCGATTAAGGGATCTGACATTCCACGCTCCGATCCGTAGAACGCCAGTTTTCTTTCTCCTGATAACGACATCCTCCTGAGTAGTCCCCGCCCGGAGATCCGAATGGGGGACTATTTTACCTCCGGAATATTTTACCCAAGAGGATGCCATCATCATTTAATCATACAGTAAAGCTGCATGCCCTCGGGAAAAATTACGGCTGTAGTTTCCCCTTGCTTTCAGCCGTTCGCAGTACCAGCACAGCAAGGCCGTTTTGGTTAATGTTGCAAGGCCAGATCAGTCAATCATCCAGACTGTTGCCCCTGCAACTACTGAAAAGGCTGCTGCCCCTCTTCAGGAACCACACGTTTGTCTGGCCTCTCAACAGATACCCCTCCGTTGTGGTTGTACCTACGGTACGGCCATCTGTATCGCTGAGGCACGCAAGCCTCCCCACCAACGGCAAGGTCCATGGTTCATGGGGGGAGGCTTCCAGGCGTACGTAGTGTAAAGTCGTAGTGTCATTACTTTCTGAACCGTCTATATTGCTGCCAGAAGCCGAAGCTACAAGTCATTGTAGATTGTTCGCGTCACGTCTTTGATTATTACAGTCATTTCGCGGATCAATTTCTACGATTTGCACTTGTCTCTCTGAATTTTTGTCACGCGGAGGATGCCAATTAGGTCCCTCCTGTGTGTTAGATGTAAATTCTTGGTTGAGTCTGTTATTAAAATTTCTATTTTCCTGTCTATCTGCATGACTACTTCTTGTGTAATTTCGACTGTCACTTCTGAAATTATTGTTATATCTACTACCCTGGTTATTTCTGTAGTAAGAATTTCTATTATTGTATGAATAATTTCTGTCTTGATGATACCGATTACTGTTTCCGTATGATTGATCATTCCAGTAGGAATTTCCGTTATTATAATTGTCTGTGTAATTTCTGTTAGACCGTCTGTTATTGTCATAAGGCTGGTATCTATTGTCCTGTCTGTTACGTCTGTCATTTTCAAAATTACCGCTATAACGTCCGTTCCGATCACTATCCCTTTTCTCTGAAAAGCTATTGTAATTACTGTTACTGAAAAAATTACAAGAAGTCCCGACGTCGTTGTCATACTCAAGTTCTTGTAGCAAAGTCATAAAAGTCTCAATGTCGTCTTTACATCTTCCGGCTAAAGCAATTTGTCTTATCGATTGTGGCAGCTTAGTTAACCAAATGCGAATTAATTCAGTCGGACTATAAGGGTTGGAAAGGAACTAATTCTTTCGAATCATGTTTTCAAAGTATTGTGCTGGCGTGCGGAACTCAGACTGTTTAAAATTACGCTGCATAATAAGACTATGTTTGACTCTGTCTTGCGTGTTTTCAGACCAATATGCCGATAGAAATGCATGATAAAAATCATTTAAATTATTACAATCTCTAATAAGTGCGCACATGCGCGTCGCCGGTTCGTTTTCTAAATATCCACACATAAATTCCAGTTTGTGACTTAAGGGCCAATTTGGTGGAAGCGCGTACATAAATTGGTCTAACCATGAACATGGATGTATGTCATTCTTAGAATTGCGAAAGATCTTAAATTTCCGAACAGTTAAGAAGTGTTTATAGTCAAAGTTTTCGCCTCGTGGCGACAAAGACCTACCGCGTCTCTCCCCGTCCCAATGTCGATTATTGTCAAGTTCAGCGCCTGGCGCTCTCTTGTTGCTTCTCGTAAATGAAATAAATTATTTTCTTCAAAGCCTTCTGCTATCTGTGATTCTAAATTTCTTCTGCTGTCTTTTCCTACGATTTCGCTTTCAATTTGTTTGACTTGCTTTCGTAACGCCTCAAATTCCCTTTTAACGCGTTCATTAAACTTTCCCTGATTTTCAACATGTTTATTTATGTTCTGGTACTCTTCCGTTTCTGCAAATGGCAATGGAGCTGTATCGTCTGAATCTCTGTCCCCATTTAAACTAAGACTTGTCAATTTATCTGAAATCTCCTCAACTCTTTCCGATAAGTCACCTATTTGTTCCTTCTGTCTTCCGGAAGTGTCGCGACTCGGTTTTCAGTATTGACACATTTAGTAGTTACCTGTTCACATTGTTGTGATAGGTTATTTATTCTGTCATTTGGTACCGATTCCTCGATTCTTTCAAATATTTATTCCTTATCGTGTGCACGTTGTAATTTAACTCCGAAAATTTTTGTACTATCACGCGATCTCTTTCTTCCTGTTCTCTATCCTGTTCCTTTTGTCTGATTTCTATTGAAATTAATCTATTATTGTGAGCATTCAATATCGGTTGTACTTCTTCTCTAATTTCTTTCTTTAATTCATATTAAATGTTTTTGAAACATGTCCCTATTCGTGAGTCTAGCCGTGTTTCCACTGTTCCCATATCAGTTTCAATTGTACCTATTTGTGCTCTCACTGTTTGTAATTCAGATCCTAACCGTGTTTTCAGTGATCCCATCTCTGTTTTTAATTCATATCCTAACTGTGATCCCAATGAGTCTAACTGTGTTTCCATTGTTACCATATCAGTGTTAATTGTTCCTATTTGTAATCCCACTGTTTTAATTCAGCTCTTAACTGTGTTTCCATTGTTCCCATACCACTTTTAATTGTTCCTATTTGTGATCACAAATTTAATATTGCACTCATCAACTGCTCCATATTAACTGGTTCGAAATTCCTTTCGCCCCTAACATTTCCCGTAAAACTAACTTCCTTCGGCATAGCCGTAAAGCTATCAGTGTTCGATACTATTTCAGAATCTTCTATCGTTAATATCATATTCTGTGAATTTTTTGATTGAGAAAAATTTTGAGCTGGTTCCGGACTATTTTCCCGGCTTATTAAATTGTTTTCTGCTTCATTACTCATCATACTGTTCTCCTGTGTTGGCGAGTTCGCCATGTAAACAATTTCGTCATTCTCACTACCGATCATTTTTGCCTTTTTCATCGATCGCGTAGTCATTTACAAAACATACAAAACTCGTCACTATACGAAAATTACACACAATATAACACTTTATCACCAACAATACCATTCACACCAAATGCTTCCCGACCAACACGATTAACGAACAATTGAAATCCTCATAATTGCACAAAATTGTCAAACCCGTATACAAGACATCAAAAATTAAATTCTGCAAAAATACCATTAGAAGAAAGACAAGACGACTACAAATGTTCATTACCAAATCCACACATGCAATATAGACTACAGCTACGAAACTACAAATTACCACAACAATACTACTGTTTGCTATTTTTACTATCAAAAGAATTCCAAGGGACGATCCGAAGCAGCGGTCGCCACGTGCATGGGGGCTTAATTAAATATTGAACGCTAATAATTTTTAGTTTTAGTCGCTGTTTGTGCGGTTACGCAGTCTCGTAACCGGTTGGCCCTGAATAATATTAGTACGCAATCTGACTGCATAGAATTACAACAAAGAATGAAAGGAAATTTGCGTTAACACAATTAATTAATTAAGTCCCCAGCAACTATAAAAGCTACGAAACAAGAAAGCATAAGTGTAACTGTTCTGCGTGTGGAAGTGTGATTCAACGTACACATCTGGAACGGTTCTTCCTCAATACAACAAGATGCTTTAAACGCCATTTACAATGAAGTAATAAAAAAAAACAGAAATACTTTTATTGCACATCGAAACCAGAATTACACTCTAATACATGAACACAAGCCAGATGTTTTGTTGACTGAACCTGTGACCAAGACGCATTGTTATTTAGGACTGAAATAAAAAAATTTCTTTACCTTCATATATATATATTGACGAAAAATACACTCTAATCATTACAACATCCCCAATCCAACAACATCTGGTGTCTTGCCCAACAGAACAACTAGTACTCTATCGACGTCTCAACAAGCACAGATCACGCCTACCTCAGAACTACTACTGCACTCCCCAACTTCTGAACAAGCACTGCCAGTGGAGGCGGCTGAATAATACTCTTTGGCGCAATCTCTGGCGCTGTGACTCAGTGTAGCCACCTTTCAACTTAACATGTGATTACATTTTCAGGCAATTTGGGTGCATAGATTCTGCGAAATCAGCACCCAGAACAACCACCTCTAGCCTTAATAATGGCCTTGATACGCCTGGGCATTCTGTCAAACAGAGCTTGGATGGCTTGTACAGGTACAGCTGCCCATGCAGCTTCAACTCGATACCACAGTTCATCAACAGTAGTGACTGGCGTATTGTGACGAGCCAGTTGCTCGGCCGCCATTGACCAGATGTTTTCAGTTGGAGAGAGATATGGAGAATGTACTGGCCAGGGCAGCAGTCGAACATTTTCTGTGTCCAGAAAGCCGCGTACAGGACCTGCAACATGCGGTCGTGCATTATCCTGCTGAAATGTAGGGTTTCGCGGGGATCGAATGAAGGGTAGAACCACGGCTCGTAAAACATCTGAAATGTAACGTCTACTGTTCAGAGTGCCGTCAATGCGAACAAGAGGTGACCGAGACGTGTAACCAATGGCACCCCATACCATCACGCTGGGTTATACGCCAGTATGGCGATGACGAATAAACGTTTCCAATGTGCGTTCACCACGATGTCGCCAAACACGGATGCGACCATCACGATGCTGTAAAAAGAACATGGTTTCAACCGAAAAAATGACGTTTTGCCATTCGTGCACCCAGGTTCTTGAGTGCACTATCGCAGGCGCTCCTGTCTGTGATGCAGCGTCATGGGTAACCGCAGCCATGGTCTCCGAGCTGATAGTCCATGCTGCTGCAAACGTCGTCGAACTGTTCATGCAGACGGTTGTTGTCTTGCAAACGTCCCCATCTGTTGACTCAGAGATCGAGACGTGGCTGCACGATCCGTTACAGCCATGCGGATAAGATGCCAGTCATCTCGACTGCTAGTGATACGAGGCCGTTGGGATGCAGCACGGCGTTCCGTATTACCATCCTGAACCCACCGATTCCATATTCTGCTAACAGTCATTGGATCTCAACCAACGCGAGCAGAAATGTCGCGATACGATAAACCGCAATCGCGATAGGCTACAATCCGACCTTTATCAAAGTCGGAAACGTGATTGTAGGCATTTCTCCTCCTTACACGAGGCATCACAACAACATTTCTCCAGGCAACGCCGGTCAACTGCTGTTTGTGTATGCTCTGAAAAGCTAATCATTTGCATATCATAGCATCTTCTTCCTTTCGGTTAAATTTCGTGTCTGTGGCACGTCATCTTTGTGGTGTAGCAATATTAATGGCCAGTAGTATGCGAGAGGCGGATTTGTAGTAGAATCCAATATCTGCTGATATTATCGTAATCAGAACAAGTATGGAGTGTTTTTTACTACTAAGTAATTTTTTTGGTAAGAAGACTGAAGCTAGCAACCTCTAGTTCCCCTTCCTCCCATATTTACATGTTTACGCTATATGTTTGTCATTTCGAGTATGCCCTGTGTACAATAAGACCATGCCTGGGTTTTACAGGGGCATGTCATTACAAAAACTACTGGTTTATCAGGTGAGGATGTGGCTAGTTGCGCAGTTAGGTTAAACGAAGATGGCCGGATTTCTGTAAGTTTTTGAAGTATAGACCTATTACCAGATAGCAGTAAAATGTTTCAAGGATATTGAATTCTCCATTTTATAAAAGGAGGTGATGACGATACGTGACTATAAAACTTGCAGTGTTCACTGCTACAGATTAATGTGAACCTCCAGAGTGGATAACAGCTGGAAGTTAAGTAATATTACCTATGAGTGAAATTGGTTATTAGATAATCGATTTTAATAGAGTTGAGTTACCCAGACATCATACACACAAACCGAGGCGAGGTCAGGTATTCGACAGTGATGACGTCTGCAAAGCGCTCTCTCCTTGGGAGAAATGCATTCATCATCAAAGCTAGTACGTTGAGAAAAATAAATATATGCACATGGGAAACATGTTGAATTTAATAACGTTTGTTTTATTCAAAAACTTTTAAGAATTTAACTTAACTCAAACACATTCTTTTACGAGAAATGGCTTTCTGTTTGTTATACAAAGCTAAATACACATGCGCAACTACTTATACATACAAGGTAGTGATACTTCCTGCACCAAATGAGTGAATGAGTTTAACGTTATTATTATTATGATTATTATTGTTTCATTCTTCATTCTACCATTTTTAATAAATGAATTGCTATATCTGACGCTGTAACATAGCAACAGTTGAACTGTTAAGCATACGGAATGTGCGTTGTATGCAATGTTTGCTCCAGCATTGCGTGGTAGATAATGTTCGATGTAGAGTAATGGTCATCGACATTTGCATTAAATACGACCACACTTAACGATAAACATACGGGAGGACATGCGCAGGATTCGTGAAGTGACCCGTGTTAGGTGGGCTAATGATGCCCGTACCCCCTGTCCGAGGCCCCCGACAACTAGCAGCGCTCGCGAATGAGCGGATGTTACACACCCACGCTACAAGGGCCGACGGACCAGCATATTATGCGGAAGAAACAGCGGAACTGATGGCTCTCACACTCGCAGCGTCATTCACACCGAACGTGGATCCCTCAGACCCAGAGTTCACACTTGCGATCGACCAGGAGGTCACACGCATCCTGGCCCTACCAGCGCGCAACATCATCCGCCAAGCTAGTACAGCCGAAGTCAAATGGGCCATCATACATACCACCGCTAGGAAGGCCCCTGGTCACCATTGCATTCAAAACCGTGTCCTCCAACAGTTCATGGACAAAGCAGTAGACTACCTCACACACATCACGAATGCCATACTTAAACACCAACACTTCCCCGCCTTTTGGAAGGCGGCCAAGGTCCTGATTTCAGGAAGCCAGGGAGAGACCACTGCCCCCCCCTCCCCCCCCCCCCCCCCCCCACACACACACAAAATTACCGACCCATCAGTCTGCCGAGCACGCTCAGCAAAATCATTGAGAAGGTTGTAACCTCCCCACAAAATAAATCCCGTAACCTCCCAACAGTAAGAAATATAATTATTTATAGCATTCAGCGTAACCTCCCACAAATAAATTCCGTAACCTACCAATAATACAATGCGACTAATCTCTCAATAAAATTGCGACTCAACTCACTTATAACCTTTCAATAATTGACTGTCAATTTAACCTGGTAAATTTTGGAAGTCAGCAGTGCTGCGTCATGGCCCTGATACATCATTCTAAATAAACAGCAAAAACCTTACCTTAATTAGGTCGCCGGATAACGCGTATATATCTGCTCCTATAAGAATTTTTTTCTGGCGCAGCTATGTGCAATGCTGGCCGATAGATTTGTCTTATATAAAAGGAAAGAACTGATTTTTCTTTTCAATAATCGGGATGACTAAGGATCGGAAAAATTAGTAAATTCTTTAAATTGAAATGAATGATTGTCAAAAGTTACTTTTTATGAGAAAGATTCTTATCAAGCGATTTTTTTAAAAACATTTACATGGGACTTGATATAACAATACTACATATGCGCGAGGCTACTTTTACCTTATACTACAACGCTCAGGCTCCGCCATCGCTGCACACGACCGGCCCAGCCAACACGATACACCAGACTGCTAGCAAGTAACTACTTACTGCTACTGCTACACAGTTCCTACTGCAGTCAACAATGCTCTTTGGTATCAGATTCTCTTACAGCTTACATATCGCAGGCAGCACGTGAGCAATCCATCGAAATTACATCAGCTCGAGTGCGCTAGCAACAAATTCTTTAATCATGGACCTCTTACATAATCCTCCACTGGGGGGCAAAAATTTGGCAGCGATGGTGAGTCAATTGGACTTGCCATGAGCAACAAATTTTTCTATAATCTATTTAGTTACTTTGTCTACAGTCACAGAGTATATACATCATTGACAAGTGCAGAACATATTAAGAAATTAAATAGAGTGCACATGCACTGAGTACAAAACATATTCAGAAATGACAAAGTATATACGCAATGAGTACAAAATATATTAACAAATGACATAAAGTGCACACGCACTGTATAAGTCTTTAGCATTTTTTTTACATAAACTGAAAACATTAAGAAATTAAATAAAGTGCACATGCACTGTAAAAATCTTTAGCATATTTAAGACAACTGATCATATTAATAAATGAAATGAAGTGCACACGCACTGTATATGTATTTATCATTTTACAAGAATTTAAATGCACTGTATAAGTCTTTACCATTTTTTTACATGAACTGAAAACATTAAGAAATTAAATAAAGTGCACACGCACTGTAAAATCTTTAGCATATTTAGGACAAATGATCATATTAATAAATGAAATGAAGTGCACACACACTGCATAAGTCTTTAGCGTATTTAGGACAACTGATCATATTAATAAATGAAATGAAGTGCACACGCACTGTATAACTCTTTATCATTTTACAAGAATTTAAATGCACTGTATAAGTCTTTACCATTTTTTTCACTTTTTTTTACTTTTTATGAGAAAGATACTTATTTAGCGATTTTTTAAAAACATTTACATGGAACTTGATATAACAATACTACATATGCGCGAGGCTGCTTTTACCTTATCCTACAACGCTCAGGCTCTGCCATCCCTGCACACGACCGGCCCAGCCAACACGATACACCAGACTGCTAGCAAGTAACTACTTACTGCTACTGCCACACAGTTCCTACTGCAGTCAACAATGCTCTTTGGTCTCAGATTCTCTTACAGCTTACATATCGCAGGCAGCACGTGAGCAATCCATCGAAATTACATGAGCTCGAGTGCGCTAGCAACAAATTCTTTAATCATGGACCTCTTACAAGGTGATACTAAAGCAACTCACCAGGCACTTTATCACAAACGACACCCTGAGACCGGAGAAATTCGATTTCAGGAATCACCACTCAACAACACAACAACTCCTCCACGTCGTTGAATACATAACACACGGATACAACACAAACAAAGCAACTGGTGTGGTGTTCCTGGACATCGAAAAGGCTTTCAACCGTCTATGGCACAACGACCTTATACGCAAACTCAGCGACGCAGGGTTCCCCGACGGACTCGTACGTCTCAGACACTCATATCTCACGGACAGGAGTTTCAGCGCCGACGTGCAGGGCAAACAATCGACACGACATGGTATCCAGGCAGGAGTACCCCAAGGAAGCATCCTAGGGCCCTTACTGTTTAACCTCTACATTAACGACCTTCCAGCTACACGCAACACGACGGTGGCAACGCATGCGCATGGCACTGCCGTCCTTGCGCAAGATTGGAAGCCATCTAACATTAACTCACGACTACAGACTGCACTCAGAGCGGAAAAGCCTTGGCTGGTGAAATGGCGTGGTGGAGTAAACGTCGAACAGTGCGAAGCCGTTCTGTTCCCTAGAAGACGGAAGCTGCTGCGCAAACATCAGCACTGCAACCCAGTAACACTACATGCACGCCCAATACGTTTCCGCAAGAAGGTCAGATACCTCGGTGTATGGCTGGACCGGAAACTACTCCTCTGGGGGGACCACATTCAACACGTGACCAACAAAGCAAATGCGAGGCTCAAACAACTCTACCGTATGCTTAACAGGCGTAGCACACTGAATAGGAGGGTGTCTAGGTCCATGTACATGACAGTTATTCGAGCCCGATGACGTACGCAGCCCCTGTCTGGGGATACGCTGCGCCCACAAGCCTGCGCCGTCTACAGCTCATAAAGAACAAAGCACTAAGAATCATAAGGAACGCAGACCTTCACCGGGAATATCGGCTAGATACCACCTTGCAGGTATTCAAAAAACTCTCCGCACGACTGAACTATAACACGAGACACTCGCGCAACCCGTTTATCCTTTCTCTGGGTAACTACGACTACAACCATAGATGGAAACATAATAGACCAAAGACACTATTGGCAAGGAACTAAACATCTATGGTCCATAGCACGCTAACACTACAGTACTGGCGAGCCCCTGCAACACAGTCACTACTGGTAACCCCAGATGCTCGACCCGCCGCAAAACGCAATCGCAAGGAAACCGTAATGTACACAGCACGCAAACCAGCCACACACACCCCCTACACTGTGAGCCGATCTATGACCGATCGCCCACTAATGTATGACGACCTTGAACTGTTACAGGGACGCAGTAACTACAGCAAGCCCCACAACGAGCTTCCGTACGACAAAGGTAACTATGCACGATACCTCACACTAATACAACCACACCCTGCATACGCTGTCGCACATAGCAAGCCACTACTGCCCTTACTACCTTTCCTACTGTCGCAGAGATTTTTTCCCTTGGCGCTTGCCTTTGCACTTTTTTTCCTCTGCCCTTACAATTGCTACCCTTCAATCGCTTCCGTCCACTTTCTGTCTCCTGATGGACCATGATAATGAGTAATCTTACCAAGACGCATGGATAACATCACAGCCTGCATCCTGTGACTCCTGATTCAAAAACTAATATGCTCTACGGAAGTGGCAGTAGAGCTTTTGGTTTGGTCACCACGCTGATGTGGGTGTGGAGGAGCCCCATCCTTTTTTTTTTTTTTAAAAAAAAAAAAGGGGCGGGGGGTTGGTGAAGCTGCAGTTCCGCGCCATCTTCCGGCTTAATGCCACGCAAGTAGCTCATGCACAAGTGTTTTCCCACAGGTCCTTCTGTCTTGGAGCAATGGTGTGCGACAGAAAGGTTCAAATGGTATTTGGCGGAGTTGTTACAGCAGTTTACGTGATGGAGCTGGCAGTCTCCTTTGTTTTTGACAAGCAGAGACGTGCCGACTTGTACCGGGAAACCTTCTGTGAGCATGTCTTTAAAATTAATCCTTGTGTTTTAGCCAAAACTGCGAGATCCGGCACATCCATTGGGTAACTCCATACTTTTAGACTCTTCATAGAAGTAGTCTGACAACGAGATAAAAAGAAGAGTTCCAGGGAAGCCTTTGTCGGTGAGAGCAGATGTTCAGAATAATTTCCTAAGAAGACCTTTGAATCCTCTGCTGCTGTTAGGGTGAGATGGTTTCTTTTTAAACTGTCCCTTTCTTGGCAAGTCAGAGTCCTGGCATGTTTCTGATGCCTTTGAAGAATAGAAACATTGTTCTTTGTATGTGTTCTCCATTATCTTTTTCCAGGAAGCCGACACTGCTGTTAGAGTAGACAGTTTCTGTTTAAGATACCCCTTTGTCGGCAAGCCTAGTATTTTTCTGCTGCAGTTGCAAGGATGCCTTTGAAGCAACATTGTTAGGCTATGTTCACCATTGTTTTTTCTAAGGGACATTTGAATACCACCTCCGCCATATGGGTGAGGCAGCTCCGAACACCGCCATCCTATTGGTTTCTGGTATTCGCTTAGAACCATTTAGCTCCTCAACAATCAAAGGAAGCAGCTAACATGATAGAGTGCCCTTAGGCACAAGAACCTTTTAGCTTCTCAACCATCAAGGAAACCACCGACATACTAGAGCTTTGTTTCGACATAAAAGTACGCTGCCACACCTCTGCATTCACTTTCCACCACTCCTCCCCCCCTCGCGTAGGCACCAGACGCCGTATGTCCTGCGACCTACCCGACTCGCTGCACGTGTGGGTATTCTACAGCCTCATTAGTGCCCACGACAGGGGTCTGGTGTGCAAGGGAAAACAACCCTCCCACCCCCCTTACCCCCACCACTGGGGAGTCAGAACCCGACACTGTCACCATTTGACCGTGGCTGGGTAGTTACCGAACCCACTGTGCAATCACATCACTGGCATGCTGTCATGGGCCCCTGCAGCCCACCAGTACACCAAAACAATGGCCTACAGCTGCAGTGTGCGGACAGGAGGGGGTTACACGCTCTTAGCATTCCGCAGGCACCACATAACGCGTGTGTCCAGAAGGAGCGCAGCAGTAACAGCGCGCCGCTCATCTGCTCAGAGTTCATAGCGGAGGGTGCATGTATATACTATTCGAGTTGCGGAACGTGTTAGGCGGTATTGGCTGTTTGTTATAAATGTTAATGAGCGATGTTTTTGAGTCATACAAGGACTTGTAATTAGGACATGTAGTCGGCAATACATGCACCTTCTACACCAACAGCCGAGCTTTTCCCTCAAAATAAACAAATAAAAGTGACTGTACCTTATGTGTTCACTATCCACTTGTTCAGCACAGACTGAAGCTACCTCACAAGTGAGGAAGGGAGGGGAGGTTGGAGAGAAGTGCTGTTGATATTGTTAACTATAGTTCCAAACTTTTAAATTACCATAATTTTTGAATTTCCCGACACTTTTTGAAATCCAATCAGTTTGAATTTAATTAATTTGCATAGTTCATTTAATTAATTTGCATAATTCAATTAATTAATGTGCATATCAATCTGATTAAATATTTAATTAGTTTTATACCAATTAGATTGCAATGTGGGTACATCTACCACCCACCAGGAGGGGAAGGGAGTGGCCACCATTTTGGAAGATTTGGCAGCAATGTAGACTGTACCAGCACAAAGTTTGGTACTCTACTACCAGCCCTGCATATATCGCAGTAGATCAGAAAGTTGCACTTGGCAACCATACAGCAAAGTAACCTCATCCTTACGAGCTATTAGTTGCCAAAATCTCGTTTCCATAACTCGAACTGTTTATGGGATATGAGGGATGTTATGATAATTTCATTCTCGGATGTTATGATAATTTCATTCTCTCTCTCTCTCTCTCTCTCTCTCTATTTCACACACACACACACACACACACACACACACACACACACACATGCTTCCACCCGTATACTAGAGCTACATTTATTATGGAGCAGTGTCTGATCTAATATGCATCAAATGAAAATCCACAGTAACACCTGTTTTTCGTTGCACACTACTTGAATTTCTTTCAGTTATGTGCCTAATCCCTAAATACACATGTGATCAAAAGCATCTGGACACCTCCAAAAAAATACGTTTCTCATATTAGGTACGTTTTGCTGCCATCTACTGCCAGGTTCTCCATAACAGCGACCTCAGTAGTCATTAGACATCGTGAAAGACCAGAATGGGGCGCTCCATACAACTCACTAACTTCGAACGTGGTCAAGTAATTGGGTGTCGCTTGTCTCATACGTCTGTATTTGAGATTTCCACAATTCTAAACATCCCTAGGACCACTGTTCCTGATGTGATAGTGAAGTGGAGACGTGAAGGGACACGTACAGCACAAAAGTGTACATGCTGGCCTCGTCTGTTGACTGACAGAGGCCGTCGACAGTTGAAGAGGGTCGTAATATGTAAAAGGCACACATCTATCCAGACCATAACACAGGAATTCCAAACTGCGTCAGAATCCATTGCAAGTACTATTACAGTTAGGCGGAAGGTGAGGAAGCTTGGATTTAATGGTCGAATGGCTGCTCATAAGCCGCACATCACGGAGTTAAATGATTGAACAGTGGAAAAAAAGTTTTTTAGAGTGACGAATCACGGTTCACAATGTGGCGATCCGATGACAGGGTGTGGGTATGGCGAATGTCCGGTAAATGTCATCTGCCAGCATGTGTAGTGCCAACAGTAAAACTCGGAGGCGGTGGTGTTATGGTGTGGTCGTGTTTTTCATGGAGGGGGCTTTGCACCCCTTGTTGTTTTGCGTTGCACTATCACAGCACAGACGTACATTGATGTTTTAAACACCTTCTTGCTTCCCACTGTTGAAGAGCAATTTGGGGATGGCGGTTGCAACTTTCAACATGATTGAGTACCTGTTCAAATGCACAGACTATGGAGCAGTGGTTACTCGACAATAAGATCCCTGTAATGAAATGGCGTGCACAGAGTTCTGAACTGAATCCTATAGAACTCCTTCGGTTATGTATTGGAATGCCGACTTCGTGCCAGGCCTCACCGACCTACATCGATACCTCTCCTCAGTGCAGCACTCCGCGAAGAATGGCCTGCCATTACCCAAGAAGCCTTTCAGCACCTGATTGAACGTATGCCTGTGACAGTGGAAGCTTAATTCCAGTATTACCGATGGAGGGCACCACGAACTTGTAAGTCATTTCAGCCAGGTGTCCAGACACTTTTGATCACATTGTGTATCACAATAATTATGACCATTAACGAAATAATAGGTAGTTCACCACGATGCTGATATATAAGGTTATAAATAACGAAAGAATAAAAAATTCTTACCCAGTAGTTTCTTTAAAATCGTATGAGAATTATGGCAGAGAGTTGGAAGAGCACGAAATTTGTACTCGCATTAGGAAGTACTGACCAGTTAAAAGCCGAGACGGGTTCTGAATAACCGGACCCTCTCCCTACTATCCTCTCCTCCATAATGATCACCCATTCCCTGACACCCTTAGTAAGGCCAATCACTTTGCCTCCTACCTCTCCGATGTATTTCCCATCCCCGACGATCCCCAGTTCGATTACTCCCTCTTCCCGGATGCCCGCGATCGAACTGACACCTCTGTCCCTCCCCTAGCGCCTGGTTTCCAGTACTTGGACAATATTGCACACACAGAACTCAATGCCCCTATCACTACACAGGATCTCATTGCTACACTCCGCACCAAATGCAACACCACTCCTGGTCACGATCGTGTCACCTACCGTCATCTTCGTGAAGCTCCTGTCTCTTTCCTCTCCACCCTGGCCAGGCTCTACAATGTAGTACTGTCCACCGGTTACTACCCTGACCTGTGGAAAACCTCACGTATCCTGATGTTCCTTAAACCTGGTAAACCGCCATCCGCCGTCTCCTCCTACCGTCCCATCAGCCTTACCTCAGTCTGCAGCAAGGTCCTGGAAGCTATCCTCACCCGCCGCATCCACCAGCATCTCCGCCTCCTTCACATCACCCAGTGTGGCTTTCGGCCATCCTTCTCTTCCGACGACCTTCTCCTTCACCTCACTCATCTCCTTTCTGAACAGCTCAATTCCCGTTGCTCTGCAATCTTCCTCTCCCTGGACCTCGAACGTGCTTATGACCGCGTATGGCATTTCGGTCTCCTCTTCAAGCTCCAAACCTTCGCCCTTCCCATTAATTACGTCCATCTGATCGGCTCCTTTCTCTCCCGCCGTCCTTCCTACGTCACCATCCATAACACAGATTCCTACACCTTTTTTCCCTCCACCGGTGTGCCCCAAGGCTCCGTCCTCTTCCCCCTTCTGTACCTTTTGTATACGGCGGACATACCGCCGCCGTCACCCCCCCGTCCACCTTCTCCAGTATGCCGATGAAACCGCCTTCCTTGCCCTTGCCCATACCCTGCAGCGCTCCCAACACCTTCTCCAATCCCATCTTGACCAGTTCACTGCTTGGTGCAACTAGTGGTTGCTCAAGGTCAATCTCTCCAAAACCCAGGCGATCATTGTAGGCAAAACCACTCCTTCCTTCCGCCTCCTTGATTTCTATCTCACTGTCTATGGCCGTCCTATCGCCCTCACCCCCACCCTCAAGTACCTTGGCGTCACCCTCGACTGTCGACTCTCCTGGACCCCACATCTCCGGACAATCCAAGCCAAGGCACGCTCCCGTCTCCATCTCCTCAAGCTCCTTTCCGGTCGTATGTGGGGTCTGGACCCCTCCACCATACTCCACACCTATAAATCCCTCATCCTCCCTATCCTTTGTTACGCCCATCTGGCCTGGATCTCCGTCCCCGCTACCTTTTACAAATCCCTCCAAATCCTTGAACGCCATGCTCTCCGCCTCGCCTTTCGCATCCGTCTCCCCTCCCCCATGTGGATCCTGTACGATCTCATTACATTCCCCCACCTCTTCCTTTTCCTTGAGAGGATACGGATCCTGTACACCTCCCGCAAACTCGATCCTCCTCACCTGCTTGTCTCGCCCATCCTGTCCCGCCCCCACCCACTGCCACCCGGTCTGCATCTTTCTACCCTCCTTACCCTCTCCCAAGGTGGCTTCCGCCAGCTCCCCCTCCCTGATGATGTCCTCCTTCCCTCCACATACCCCTCCTACCAACTTTGATCCTCCTTCCCTCTTCCTGTCTCTGTTCCTTTGGGCACCCTCCCTCCCTCATCCCTTTCTCCCCACTCCTCCCCCGGGCTTCCCCTCCCCTGTCCCTCTACTCCTCCTCCCATCTCCTCAGCCATTGGCGTCTTTGTTCTCCCCACTACACCCCCCCCACCCTTCTTCCCCTCTTGGCAGGTCCCTGGACTCGCACACGCTGTCTCGTGTGTGCCGTCGTGTTTAGTGTTCAGTGTTCACCGTCGCACTCCATCGTTCACCTGTGCTATCGCCGTCTTCCGTGTTTGTGCGTCGTGTCGACAGTTTCAAGTGTGGACTATCGTCGAGTGTGAACGGCTCCGTGTTTGTCTTTCTGTCTCAATTGTTTTCTTGCACACCATTCTGTAACCTATGTGTAATCTTGCTGTTTTTTTTCTCATTTTGTATCCTATGGCTGAAGAGCAGCATAGAACGCTGCTGACAGCCTGCCTGTTGTACTGGTTTTAAAATTACAATAAAGAAAAAAAATCTGAATAACCGGTATTTTTCGTTATTTGTTTGGTATCGGTTAAAAGTATTTTTTATTTGTTACTAATAACCGAGTAAAAAGACCGAAATATCAGATGGCCATTGCAGCATTGCTAAAAATTTTCATATTTAAATATACCTTTTTTTAAAAAAAGAGGAATAATTTTATCAAATTTGGATTGGTTTTAAATGTTGTGTTACTATAGAAAAAGGGAAACAAATAGTTTGGACAAGAAAAGAATAGAAGCTTTGAAATTTGTGGTGCTACAGAAGAATGCTGAAGATTAGATGGGTAGATCACATAACTAATGAGGAGGTATTGATTAGGATTGGGGAGAAGAGGAGCTTGTGGCACAAATTGACAAGAAGAAGGGGCCCGTTGGTAGGACATGTTCTGAGGCATCAAGGGATCACAAATTTAGCATTGGAGGCCAGTGTGGAGGGTAAAAATCGTAGAGGGAGACCAAGAGATGAATACACTAAGCAGATTCAGAAGGATGTAGGTTGCAGTAAATACTGGGAGATGAAGAAGCTTGCACAGGATAGAATAGCATGGAGAGCTGCATCAAACCAGTCACAGGACTGAAGACGACAACAACAACACACAAAAAGGGAAAATAACAAAAACAATGCCGACAGAAACTTGTAAAAAATACATGGCATAAGATTTGGTACAGCATGGTTGAGACAATAACGTCCCTTTACATACGCGTGTACGTGTAATGTGGAAGACTTCTCCCACATACTCTGTATACTTATGTGTCGCTGTCTTCGCAGGACATCTTTTGTATTACAGATTGGCACCAACCCTAGTGTGGAAATATTTTTACAGAGTGCTTCATCTGCTTTAAAAGTTACTATGAAACAATAAAGAAGAAGGAAATTATGTTAACGGTAATAAATTGAAAACTTACCTATTCATTCATAATACACAATAACAATGGAAAGTAGCTGACCTGCTGCCTCTGCATGTATCTACATAACATGACTTTATGACACACACTACTTACAGAACGAATAGATTATTAGCGATTTTTTGTAGTATTCAGACACTTCTCACTTTTCGGGAAAAGGAGTGAACGCTGGGAGATCTAAGTTTGCTTTTATTTCCCTACTTAATATTTTTACTCTGTGCATCTCGAAACTGAGAGAGGCCAATTTTTCAATATTCATCGAATTTCTACCTTTTTTTATAGAAAATTATAGGAATAAAAATTCCGAAAATCGGTTACTTCAGAAGCCAGTTATTTGAGCGATTTTGACAGTCAGGTTTTACTGTCATAGGAAAAACGTATAGAACCGAAAACCGGTTGTTTCAGCGATAAACGCTATGCCATATTCAAACGAATGTTCATCTATACGAAACGGGCGTATACTCAACAGCTTCTCCGCACAAAGCCATCAGAGGCTTGTAATCAACGGCTAACACTTGCAGTTTCCCTCAAGAAGTGAATATACCGGGTGACTGCAACAAAATGATGATGACTGAGCTAACAGTCCTGTTTTTATTCGCTCGGTGTAACGGCACAGGGCAGTATCGATTTGAGATCTCTAGTGCACTCAGCTCCGTGGAGAAAAAGCTCGGTCTCGCAATACTTTTTCTTCTTCTTCACTTCACATATCAGGCAAATTGCCTGTTACAGTATTCCATCTCTTGTACGGTCATCCTACATGTCTTCTTCCAGTGCAATTATAACTGAGAGCCTATACTAAGAATCTTTCTCCACCCATACGATCTACATGCTCGTTTCATTTTCTCCTGTTTTCCTTTATTAATCTCTCCTAAATATCTCCTTATATTTTCATTTCTTTTTCTATCTTCCCCTGTACATTCTTCCACTCTTCTTAGAAATTTCATTTCTGGAGTGTATTGAACTTTATCGGCATCTTGTCGTTACCCACGCTTCAGTTACGTAAGTAAGGGTCAATACTCTGCTGTTTTATAAAACTTCAGCTGGGTTTCTTTCCTGGCTTTATTCTGCAAACTTTTTACGATGCTTCCACATGTGGCAGTAAATTTATTTAATTTTTGATCCACGTCATGGTTATATTCGTAAGTGATGCCGCATCATAGGTATTTAAAATGTTTTGCTTGGTCCAAGATTTTATTAATCAAGACTATTTTAGATCTTACTGGTAGCCTGCCCTGCAATGCCATCACTTTCGTTTTGTCTACCGACAATGTTTTGTAATCTGAGGCTAACTGCTGTAACTTATAGAGTTCCATTTGAAGGTCATCTTGATTCTCTGTAATCAGAGTTAGGCCATCTGCATATAAAATTACATTTAGTCTAGTGTCAAAATCCAAAAAACTCTATTTACATTCAACATTTTCAATCTGATTTTATCTTCCAAAATGGTACAAATGGCTCTGAGCACTATGGGACTTAACTTCTGAGGTCATCAGTCCCCTAGATCTTAGAACTACTTAAATCTAACTAACCTAAGGACATCACACACATCCATGCCCAAGGCAGGATTCGAACCTGCGACCGCAGCGGTCGCTCTGTTCCAGACTGTAGCGTCTAGAACCGATCGGCCACTCCGGCAGGCTTTTATCTTCGTATCTATAAAAATAAACATATATATTCAAGAATGTTCGAGAAACACAACATCCTTGTCGTATCCCTTTGTTTCTTTGAGTCAGCGGTCTTCTCTCTTCTGATTGGTCTGATGCGGCCCGCCACAAAGTTCAAATGTGTGTGAAATCTTATGGGACTGAACTGCTAAGGTCATCAGTCGCTAAGCTTACACACTACGTAACCTAAATTATCATAAGGACAAACACACACACCCATGCCCGAGGGAGGACTCGAACCTCCCCCGGGACCAGCCGCACAGTCCATGACTGCAGCGGCAAGACCGCTCGGCTAATCCCGCGCGGCCCAGAGTACCACTTGCAACTCACGTCCTCATTTATTTGCTGGATGTATTCCAATCTGTCTTTCTCTACAGTTTCTGCCTTCTACAACTTCCTCTAGTACCATGGAAGTCCGTCCCTGATGTTTTAACAGACGTCCTATCATCCTGTCCCTTCTCCTTGTCAGTGTTTTCCACATATTCTTTTCCTCTCCGATTCTGCACAAAACATCTTCATTCCCCACCTTACCAGTCCATCTAATTTTCAACATTCGTCTGTAGCACCACAACTCAAATGCTTCGATTCTTCTCTGTTCCAGTTTTCTCACAGTCCATGTTTCACTACCGGACAATACTGTTCTCCAAACATATATTCTCACAAACATATATTCTCAGAAATTTCTTCCACAAATAAAGGGCCATATTTTATACTAGTAGACTTCTCTTGGGCAGGTATGTCCTTTTTGCCATGATAGTCTGCTTTTATGTTCTCCTTGCTCCATCCGTCACTGGTTATTTTGCTTCCTAGGTAGTAGAATTCCTTAACTTCATCTACTTCATGACCATCAATCCTGATGTTTAATTTATCACTGTTCTCATTCTTGCTACTTCTCATTGCTTTCGTCTTTCTTCGATTTATTGTCAATCCATATTATACTGTTCGTTCCATTCAGCAGATCATGTAATTCTTCTTCACTGTCACTCGAGATAGCAATGTCATCAGCATCATTGATATCCTTGCACCTTGAATTGTAAATTCACTCCTGAATTTTTCTTTTATTTCCATAAATCTTCGATGTTCAGATTGAACAGTGGAGGCTAAAGATTACATCACTGTCTTACACCCTTTGCAATCCGAGCACTACGTTCTTGATCTTCCACTCTTATTATTCCATCTTGGCTCTTGTACACGTTGTATGTTACTCGACTCTCCCTAGAGCTTACCCCTATTTTTCCCATAATTTCCAACATCTTGCACCATTTTACATGGTCGAACGCTTTTTCCATGTCAACAAATCATAAGAATGTGTCTTTATTTTTCTTTAGTCTTGCTTCCATTATCAACTGCAATGTCAGAAAAGCTTCTGTAGTGCTTTACCTTTCCTAAAGCCAAACTGATAATCATCTAAAACATCGTCAACTTTCTTTTCCATTCTTCTGTATACTATTATTGTAAGCAGCATGAGCTGTTAAGCCGATTGGGCCATAATTCTCGCACTTGTCGGCTCTTACAGTCTTCGGAATTGTGTGATGTCAGATGGTATGTCGCCAGGCTCATAAATTCTACACACCAACACTAACAGTCGTTTTTTGCCACGTCCCTCAATGAGTTTAAACGTTATGGTGGAATGGTATCCATCCCATCCGCCTTATATTTTCTTAAGTCCTCCAAAGCTCTCTTAAATTCTGATTCTAGTACTGGATCCCCTCTCTCTTCTATATCGTCTCCTATTTCTTCTATCACATCAGATAAATCTTCCCCTCTCTCCTCTGCATTTAACAGTGGAATTCCCGTTGTACTCTCAATGTCACCACTCTTGCTTTTAATTTCATGAAAGTTGTTTTGACTTCCCTATATGGTGAGTCAGTCCTTCCGATAACCATTTCTTTTTCACTTTCTTCACATTTTTCATGCAGCCATTTCGTCTTACCTTCCCTGCATTTCGCAGCGACTTGTATTTCTGTATTCCTGAATTTCCATGAACATTTTTCTACTTCCTTCTTTTATCGATCAACTGAAGTATTTGTATGCGTTCATTGGCTTTGTTGGTATATTTCCCGTGTCTGTAAGCCATGATATTCCATAGCACTTCTCTAGTCACGTTATCGAATGCTTTTTCAGAATCCCCCAAAAGCAAGATGGGTTTCCATATTGAACTACTGTCTCTTTTCTATAACTTGTTGCAGTGTAAAACCACTGTCAGCAGGTCATCATCCTTTTCTAAACCACGGTTATTCTTCTGATAGTAGGTTATCCGTGATGCTTGAGTTACGAGCTACGGCTGGTAAAGTTCAGAGATGGCAGTCCCACCACCAGTCTTACCTGCAATGGGCCGGTACCCCATTCAGGAACTCAACAAACGTACTTGCAGGACTCAACCTAGCCTCGGAAACTACCGCAATGCTATATTTCAAAAATCGCTTCCATTTGCGATTCTATTTCCCACCTACTTTCTTCTATAACAGATTATTGTTTAGATTAAATACTGTTTATAGTGTAAACTCCCCATTATGTGTTTCTGTATGAAATTTAGACCAAATTTACCCCTCACTCTATAAAAGATCTACATACTACCAGAGCTATGTACCAAGAAACTGCTATCCAACTTGAACTCGTATGCTAACCATTGATTAAAGAGAACCTAATTTGAATTAATCTGTAAGTAGTCTGAATACGACTTGACTTTATATTAAAAGCGCAACTGAAGAAATACAGTTATCTGGCTTTAACCAAATTTCCACCTACCTCACGTCTTGACTCCTCAAAAGCACAACAGCAAGCAGGCAGTGGCTAAGCTAGATTTTTATTTCTAAAATAATATTCAAACTGTTGCAAACCACATAGCGCAATGTCGTAATGCATAACAGTGGAATGGGGAGAGTAATTATTCTTATGAAATGGTATTCCAAGACTACAATTTTAGAAAGAATTGTGTATTTAGAAAGGCAGAATAAAATTTCACCTGATGTTCTTACTTAACATTGGTCTGAACAATACTATGCTTAAAAAATTGAACAATGATTTGAAATGGTTAACAGCGAATTTCTGTGAAAATCTAAGAGCTTAATTAGTTGATATCTTAACGCATGATTCAAGGAAATGGGGTGGTCTTTCTCTCAGCTCTGAGCAATTTAACTAGCTGACAATAATTCTAAAAAAGTAACGCACAGTGCTGCGGTCTTTCCTGAAACTTCTCTTTACAAATAGTAACATTATTCAAAATTTATATCCTCTTAACTTTGCAATACATACATCATATTCAGTCTTGCTATCCTTTACAATAAATCTTTCATCATCTAACAGATAAAATCATAAATCAACTCAGCACTACTGTATACGTCCATCACGTACCACACTTAAGCTAAGAACGTATCAGACTGCACACCGGCAATGACTGTGCCACAACAGGGCAAAGATTGTTTAACAACAATGTAACTTGCTCTCTCTCTGACGCACACTTCGACAACACAGAAAAATCAAAATGACATGATCGCCTTACAATATATGTATTCTGTATTCAAACGAATGCAGATTCGACAATTTTTCATACGGAACTCTAAGTCGTCTCTGCCCACTGAACTAGCCACTCTTTCTCTATTGCTTGAAATCACATTAATTCTCCTAAAAACTAGTAGCTATTCATTACTAATTTATAACAGAAATGGTAGCGAAATTTCTAGGTTCTAAATTACATCACAAGGATACATAACGTGTGACTTTTAGTTTATTCTAGGCCAGACCCAACATTTACTACAAAAATTTGAAAAATATTGAATTTCACGCTACAGAAATTTCAGTGTGACGTTTTTGTCCTATAATACAATTATCGTCTACATTTCAATCTTGTAGCTTTAAAACCCCGCACTTGTAAAATTATTGAAAAACATCGATTGTTAAGGACACGCTGTTTTATTTCTATTAACGTTAAGGTACTTTCACGTATTTCTGAACAATTTTAGTTACAAATTGTGTGATTTTAATTATCCTGATTTTTAATATGCTATTGCGCAATCTTATGCTGCAAGCATGAACTGGCACTTCGAGCGCTACGCCCAGTATAACAGATGGGGGAGAAGGAGGGGGAGATATTACTCACTCTTACTACTGATGTATGCCTACGCTTTTCTTGAGCGAAGACACTCAGTTGCTTCCCTGCAAGGTCGACGTTTTCGTATTATGTCTAACAATGAATCCCTTGCATGTAAGGTTGCAAGTTGAATTTAGTAAGACTCGTTTGAAAGTGTTGTGTTAAGAATTATGACAGAAAAAATACGATCCGCAAATGACTTAGCACATGCCTCAAGAGGACGACAGAAAATGAGTGTACGGGAGGTGCAGAGAGCAACCTTCTATTGGATGAATGTATTATGCTTCACAAAATGGACATCGTCGACGTTTAAGAAAAGCTCAATACAAACCTTTAACTTGCGCCATGGACACCGAATGAAAAATGGTACTCCACAGTGATTACAAAAGTTCGCACCACCAAGATCGAAGGCGAACTCCTTGGGAGTTACAAACCGTGCAGGACGTTCATCAAGGTACTCAGTCTTAAAGAATGTACAGACATCAAACAAAGTTTTGCATCACTCCAGTTCCCAGAACTCCTGAAGATAGACATTGACTGTGGATGTTGTATCACAGACACAGTCCCTTTGACTATTCAGAGATGTCACTAAACCCGCGCAAAGATATAAACAACCATGCATGAGCAGCGCCTATTAGGCGGAGGGGGTCCGACAGCCGATCAGTTCCAGTCATTCCACCAGGAAGGAGGTACACGGCTCATGTTGTCTGTAGTTCAACCATGCCTAGACGCTCAATACCGCAGTTTGATCGCGTTCGTATTGTTACTTTGTGCCAGGAAGAGCTCTCAACAAGGGAAGGGTCCAGGCGTCTCGCAGTGAACCAAAGCGATGTTCTTCGGACATGGAGGGGATAGGCCTACAGAGAGACAGGCACTCTCGATGACATGCCTCGCTCAGGCTGCCCAAGGGCTACTACTACAGTGAATGACCGCTACCTACGGCTCGGAGGAACTCTGAAAGCAATGCTACCATGTTGAATAATGCTTTTCGTACAGCCACAGGACGTCGTGCTACGACTCAAAATGTGCGCGATAGGCTGCATGATGCACAACTTCACTCCCGACGTTCATGGTGAGGTCCATCTTTGCAACCATGACACCAAGCAGCACGGTACATATGGGCCCTACAACATTCCAAATGGACCGCCCAGGATTGGCATCACGTTCTCTTCACCGATGAGTGTCGCATATGCCTTCATCCAAACCATCGCTGGAGACGTGTTTCGAGGAAACCCGGTCAGTCTCAACGCCTTAGACACACTGTCCAGCGAGTGCAGTAAGGTGGAGGTTCCCTGATGTTTCGGGGTGGCATTATGTGGGGCCGACGTACGCCGCTGGTGGCCAAGGAAGGTGCCGTAACGGCTGTACGATAAGTGAATGAGTAGTATGTGGGTGTATAGGGAACACCTCCCTCTTCTAAGGTTAAATTCAACCATAATTTTAATAATCTTTTAAGGTCCCATTTAGCCTTAAAAATTATTTTACTTATCTGTTGGATAATCGTGTTTAACCTTAAATCTTACCTTAAACGCATTTTATTTTTAAATCTTATTTAAGATTTTAACCAACCACACTCTCCCCAATGAGGTTTCCAAAAGTATATCTTGTTTAAGGTTAAAACTAGCCATAAAACGTAATCGAAAATAATGAACCTATTTTATGGTTCACCCAAACTTGAAAAGTTAACCTATTTTAAGGTTAAAACTAAACTTAAAAAACGTCATAAGATTTTATTAAAAAATATGGTTCAAAGTCATCATAAAAAACATTCAAAAATGTTGAGAAAGAGTGTGGCTAATCTTAATCTTAAACAAGATTTAAAAAGTATTAAAAATTATGGTGGAACCATCCATTTTATTTAAATAAATAATTTCACAAATGTGAAATAAAAAGTGGTACAAATAATGGTTAATCTTAACCTTAAAATGTAATCGAAGATTTTTTCAAGAATTATTCCTATACTTAACCAACACTTTTTTAAAGTCCTATTAACCATAAAAAATTATCTTAATCTTATTTAAGATTGTGGTTTGTGTCTACCTTAACTTATTTTACCTATATTAATCTTATGTAAGGTGAAACCTTACCTTAACTTATCTTACCAATTATAGCCTCATTTAACCTTAACTTGTCTATTTATCTTAATCTGTTTTAAGGTTGTGTCTATCTTACTTTGCTATTTCTTTTGTTATTTAATATCCCCAAGGATATGTTTCAATCATACCATTGACCTCAGACTCAATCATTCTTTTATCATAATCGAATTTGAATTGTTTACTAACATCCTTATTAATCAAGCATTTAGATTTTGTATCTTTTGTAATCATTTTACATTTCAATTTAACCTTATCGATGTCCTTATCCACAATATTTTTCATGGTATTTATGTTGAGTGCTTTAGAATTTTCATAATTTAACGTGAAGCCTTTCACCTTCATTGTCTCCTTTCCTTTGTATGTCACGTACCCGTAACTCTTAGGTCCTGTAGAAATCCAGTCTGTGATATGATCATCCTTACCCAGTTCGTCAGTCCACTCCCCCAACATACAGCCTGTTTCAACAGTGTTGGTACCATCATCAATATAAACAATACTATCAGTATCGTAGTAGACCACATTTGACCCTAGCCTGTCTAGCATATCATAAAGCCGTAGGCGCGCATTAGAAGTTGTAAATGCTGCTATAAACACATTGGTTGAGTAGGAGTCTTCAACGAAATTATCTTTGTACTTATAGGTGACTTGTACAATATTATCATTAATAAAAATCATATTGCTTATATCAACCCTATCATCTAACATTATTTTGTACCACCTCTCTACATCCACTATGTATTCACTTTGGGTTAAGTTCTGTCTTTGACCGAATTTACCCCACAATGAGTTTAAGCAAATCTTTGAAACGGCACGCTTACCAGGATTCGGAACCACTTCTTCGGGATTCAGATCGATATCAAGATGTTCCTTAACCGCTGTGGTGTACTCTTCAATAGTTTCAAAGTCTTCTTTCCACCCACTCGTTTCTAGCTTAATTTTCATAAAGTCCTTAACGTATCCTTTAAATAGATCATTACTTCTTTCTTCAAAATGCCAAACCTCGTATACTTGTACCACTTTATACCCCTTCTCTATAGCTTTCTTCACTTCATCTGTAGTCCACGTTCCTATTATCACCCTTTCATCGTCTGTGTGCTGACAAGCACCACATTTTTCCTCAATACACTTTCCACACAACCCAAATATCAACTTATCCTTTTTAATAGGCAAAACAGGATGATACAGCTTGCGCGGTGGTAATACTTTGCACTTAATCAAACCGTACCAATTTTTGTTGTACCTCTTAGGTTTGTATAATTTTATAGGGTGACCGACAGGATAGTAATCAAAATACTGAACTGTAGGGTAGAGGCTGCATACATCTATGTATCTCAGCTTTTTACCACACACTTTAAGCTTGCTTGCATTTGTTCTTCCTCCATAGAAAGCATCTCTAGGGTTCAAGGGTTCAACGATTGGAGTAGTATTGTTGTATCCTTTACTCTTAGCCCACTTGCATTCCCACATTTCGACAAGGTTGTATCCTGCTTCCCTAATTTGGTAACTTCTTCGCTTTGTTTTCTCGTACAAGTCTCCCATAGTCTCATGGTTAACATTGTTAATAGTCTCTTCTTGATAACAATCAGGACATCCATGCCAAAAGCAACCGTGGAACTGGTATACGGTATTAGTGTCCTTATTGAACCCGTCAACCTTTGCCCCACGAATCATGACTTCACCACCATTCAAAGCATGTTGTACACTCCCGAATTTGCTGAGCCACGCTATCGACTCTTTACTATACATTTCTTTCCTTTCACTTTTTATCACAGCCATAGTATTTTCCTGGAGGTACTTGGACCTATAAATACCCATACAAACACTTGCAATAGTTATGTACTGAAATGGATCGGATCTATGTTAGCAATTTCCAAAAATTGTTTCCTTAGTTCTAAACAACCTCTACGCAGAATATCTACATCAGAGTTACAATAATCCATAAATTCTTTTTGAAAGTCAAATATATAATTTTCTTTAACCTTATTGTTGTACCACTCAAGAAACTCTTTTCTAGCTTTTGTCTTCATCGTGTCTACGCCATAGTATTTGGTCTCAGGAATAGGTCCTACATAAGTCTGATTGTCTCTTGTGTTGAAGAAATGTGGGAAGTAACCCTTCTTAAGTTCTTTTAGCCCGAATGTTTTAGGGAAGTCACTCAAAGGAGAAGCTACGAAATTGTGGCTATCGATAACCTTAATCAAATTGTTTACCTCAAGCATCATTAACTTGGTTCCGTTGTATATAGTATATGGTTTCAAAGTGTTCTCTATACAGTATTTCAAGATAAATTGTGAGTCATACCCTTTTGCGTTGTGTGCGATGGCGGTGTAACCTTGATGGTTCTTAGAAATCAACCACTTACAGAACTCTTCATTCGTATTAAAGCTTAATTTGGTTCCATCGATGTAATGTGCAACTACGAGGTTAGGGGTGTGCACTCCAGTATCTTGCATAGCTTCATAATCGAACCAAATATACTTCTCTGTATACCTACAACCATTGAATAGCGTTACAATTTCCGTCAGTGTGTTAGTGTAGAGTACTTTATACTCTTGTTCTGAAATGTCTCCGTTCGCCAGTTTCTTCTGAAGCCTAATGAGCTTTGCATTTTTGACAAGTTTATCCTTGTTTTTAGCTACAAAGTGTTCCAAAAAACTCTCCTTATCGGTAGCCTTACAAATACACCGACTTTCACACCTTCCACCTTTCTGTTGCTTCTTCTGTATGTAGCATTGATGTTCGCCTGTTTTGCAAGGTTCCATGCAGTTAAAGCAGAAGGAGTATCCACATTTGTGTTCCTTAGATCTCTGAAGAATCATGTTACACCCTCTGCACTTGTAAACAGCCTTACAAACCTCAGAGTGATGATTCAAGCATTCCTGAGAGTAACAATACCTATTACAATCTTCACAGTAAACTTTATCGTTACCTTCGGGGGAGTGCGCCGGTTTCTTACACAAAATACACACCTTTACATTCTTCTTACACTTGTGCTTATCCTTGTTGTTGTAAGGTGCATCGCACCTATCGCAGTAATATACACTACCCAAGAAAGCTTTCATACTGTTTACAACATCAAAATGGTTCCCGTTTTTGTATAAATAAAGTTTAGTATCCTTCTCCTGGCCCAAGTATATAACCGAATTAAAATTTTCAGCACACACAACCTTTATCTGAATACCCAACAATTCTTCTACGTTCTTTATGTCCTCTAGTGTGAAGCCTTCTTCGTTGTAGTTACCTAGTCTCTTGCACAGCTCTAGGGTTAGCTCAGTTTGAATAGGTCTACCCATTCTGACTTGTTTAATATCCATGGGACTCAGTTGCCTACCGAGAACCTCATTCGTGTGGTAGGTCAGGGCTGTTACTATGGCTCGTGGGCAGCACAAGTTATCTTTGTTCTTTATTTGGGTGATGCATCTTTTTGTTCTCACATCTTCAGACAGATTTATAATTTTCTGTGCTTTCCCCTGACCTCTAGGTACATTCAGAATCTTAATATTGAACCTGGTTTGTGTGATATTTAAGTTGTCGTTAGAAGATAGAATTCTGCCAATATGGCTCATGAATGTTCTAGCACTGACGTCTGATTGAACCACAGTCGAAATGTCGTGGTGAAAATTTGGGTTGCTTGCTACTACTGTTAATTTGTCTCCTTTTTTGTAGTTTCCCTTCTCTTTGGCCAGTTTAATCATTGCGTTGATGGCGTTCTCTACTTCCATTATCTTACTTACCTTTATGGTGTAATCTACTTCAGTCGCATTAAATTTTTTAATGAATCGTGAGTTGGTCTCTGTGATGGTGTATGGTGGTTTTCTTTCTTCCTTGGGTGGTTCTATCAAGTCTTCGTGAAAGCCTAACTCTTGAGCTACCTTATTATGAAAGACAATGTCTTGCGTCTTCAAAATGGATTCAATTATTTCAACCTTCCTCATCCTAACAGTCGCCTTAATGTTATTATTTCTTCCAATCTCTCGCAGCTGTGGTACCCTTAGCTTTTCCAAATCCTGCTTCTTGTACAACATGTCCTTAGTCTTTTCCAAAACTTCTTTAAGTTGCGATTTCTTCATTTTCGAAACACCACTAAGATTATAATCCTTAGCCAAGATCTTAAGATCTTCGCGGTATATTTTATCTTTGTTGTGCTCCTCCTTCTCTTCATTGTTTGGGTCATTCTTAAGATGACCCTTTGATTTCAAGTGCCTGGACCAATTCTTATAAGTGATGTCCACTCCACACTTGTTGCAGTATTTACCTGCATAGTTATATTTATTTCCTTCCGGCATATTCATTTATTTACTGATTTATTTTATTAAAAAAATTAAATAAAAATTCATTTTTTTAATTTCGAAAAAATCTTCTTACTACTTGCTACCAATAGTTTTAAGGTTTCGTAGACCTTAAAAATAATATTTGAATTTAGCCTGAGTCAGATTGTTCAGCCTCAGAGTCAGATTGTTCAGCCTCAGAGTCAGATTGTTCAGCCTCAGAGTCAGATTGTTCAGCCTCAGAGTCAGATTGTTCAGCCTCAGAGTCAGATTGTTCAGCCTCAGAGTCAGATTGTACAGCCTCAGGATATTGCAGATGTTGTTTGTATGATTGAGTCATAATTTCTAATTTTAATTGCAATATTTCGATTTCTTTATCTTTTAATTTATGGTTAATTTTTAATTTTTCAATTTCTTGTTCAAGCTTAGCATTTAAATCAGTTAAACATCCAGATTGTTCAGCCTCAGAGTCAGATTGTTCAGCCTCAGAGTCAGATTGTTCAGCCTCAGAGTCAGATTGTTCAGCCTCAGAGTCAGATTGTTCAGCCTCAGAGTCAGATTGTTCAGCCTCAGAGTCAGATTGTGGTATTATTTCAACCATCAACTTTTCAAATTGTTTTTCTAGCTGTGACATACCTTCACCTATTGCTTTGAGTTCTCTCTCGTCTTCTACATGTTCCATAATAATCAGTTGTAAATACTGAAGGCTGTGCAGATAATTAAAAACGGGAAACAACAGATTTTCTGGCACCTTATTTATATCAAAAGGAAGTACTGCTGACTTGTCGCCGCCTTTCATTATAGCCGTCATGCTACAAGGAGGTATTAGTTCGAATTTGTTGCGGTCTTCTGTGGAGAGAGCAAGCCATTCTTCTTTAGTTTTAGTTTGTATTAGCTTGTGAACCTGTTCGTCAGACAACTGATCTATAAATGCTTTTAACCCCTTAATGGTATAATCTATACCATTTTTAGTCAATTCTTCTGATAAGGCGACATAGAGAATTTCTCGCTTTGTTTGAGTATCCATTTATTATACTTTTCATATTCTTTTATACCTAAATATTTGGGTATTTATACCTTAATTTAACCATAATTTTAGATAAACTACTCAAATATTTTATGGTTGATTTTGACCATATTTAGATACAAGTCAATCACTTACGTCTAGTTCTCTAATAGTTTTTTTTAATTTTTGTATATAAAAAATGGAAACAATTACTGATATACAAAACAACAAACTAGTGTACAATAACAAGAAAGTACTTACTATTATCGATGATTTCGAAATATCTTCCTACTTGTACATACGTACAGTTAATTTACCTTCAACAAATAGTTTTAAGGTTTCGTAGACCTTAAAAATAATATCTTCATCTAATTTAATTATAATGTGGTATTATTTCAACCATCAACTTCTCAAATTGTTTTTCTAGCTGTGACATACCTTCACCTATTGCGTTGAGTTCTCTCTCGTCTTCTACATGTTCCATAATAATCAGTTGTAAATACTGAAGGCTGCGCAGATAATTAAAAACGGGAAACAACAGATTTTCTGCCACCTTATTTATATCAAAAGGAAGTACTGCGGGGTTGTCATCGCCTTTCATTATAGCCGTCATGCTACAAGGAGGTATTAGTTTATTGCTCACAGACATTTATTATATGTATTATCTAATTAAAAAAATAATTTTTGTCGAAAACAGCAAAACCTCGGCGCCGAGGAACCCTGTGGGGTCTTTTGTCTGTAACATTTCTTCGTCGTTGTCGTTGTTCTTATGCCCCACAGGGTTTTTTTTCCTCTTTGTTACCACGTCTCGTCCCATACTTCTTAGCAGATGAGGGAGAGCGGATCAGTGCGGACGTCTCATGATTTCACTCAAAACTCCACGATGAAAACTTTACTCAGTTTTTTCTTCAGAAAGGTGGCCAGTCTTCCTGACCGAATGCGCTGAGCTACCGCGCCGGCGAAACAAATGCATTCGAGTAAGCTATTAATCTTACTCTCTCTCTCAGCATTACGCTTCATCTGACTTACCGTATATTTATACTTACGTTACGTAGTGTAACATACACAACAACACCCAAAAACAACAATTTATTAGCGGAAAATTTACGTTTAAGTGAATAATATACATTTAAGTTAAAATATTACGCTAGAGCAGCGCTGTTGTGACTAATGCAGGCACTCATGACATCGGCGGACCGACCTTCACCGCTGGCCTCCCAGCTGGCTATCGCAGTCGGAGCAGCCTTGGCCGTGAAGATGTCGCAAGAGGCGAGACACGTCACTTCATTCTAGCGTAAATGAAAAGAGCATTCTTCATATATAAATATTTTTACTAACCATTAACCGCCATTTATATGACTATAGGACAGAAGATTATAAAAGATTTTTAGTAACCATTAACCGCCATTTATACGAATATAGGACAGAAGATTATAAAAGATTTTTAACGACTAAAAATAAGATATCTTCTTTAGTGGGGACAGAAGATTTTCTGAAATTTTTAATGCCCCAAAATACTCATATTGAGGAAAATGGGTCAGAAGAAGAAAAACGAGTCAAACGAACCTTTTTTACTTATAATGGTCTTTTAAAGGTTATATTTAGATCAAATTCGGGTAAAGGATATCGATTTCGTGATTGGGCTACTAAAGTGGTGTATACAGATCATCTTGGTACTGAAGAACAAAGATTTGAGCAAGCTTTAGATATAGCTGGAGTAAACGCAACTCTTGTAAAACAGGTTTTTGATACCAGTGTTACACAGGTACTGTAGGTAGATCTCTTTTACATAGGCAGAGTGTCAAAAATACTTAAATACTACCCCTGATTTCATTTATTTAATTATTTATTTTCTTTTTAAAATCATTTTTATTAAAAATATTGCAGTAAATAAATGGAACGAAATCAACTGCTATTGAAACTTAACAGCGCCAGCAAAACGTTTACAAAGCTGAATGAGTTAGAAAAGGGACACACTTATACCTTTACAAATGCTGAGAATATAAGTACAAAATATGGCCAAAAGATTTTTCTACAACTCGACAGTGAATACAAGATTATATTACCCAATAGATACACCAAATTATTAAGCTGAGATGATTGCAGTACTTTGGTTGGATTAAAGATGTTATACAATGGTACCAAAGAAACAAACAAAGACAACAAGATACACGATATTGAGTTCTTTTAAATTGATTTTAATGGTTTTTTACCCTTAAAATCTCCAACGTACCAACGTCCAAGCGTCCCAACGTCAACGTCCAAACGTCCCAACGTCAACGTCCAAACGTCCCAACGTCAACGTCCAAACATCCCAACGTCAACGTCCAAACGTCCCAACGTCAACGTCCAAACGTCCCAACGTCAACGTCCAAATGTCCCAACGTCAACGTCCAAACGTCCCAACGTCAACGTCCAAACGTCCCAACGTCAACGTCCCAACGAATAATTTTATTATTTTTCCTTAAATAAATGTTTGCAAAATATGATGAAAAGCTTGTTAAGCAAGCAAAAAAGAACAGAAAGAAATTTGAACAAATCAAAGACCAATTTAAAGAATGGAAAATTAAGCCTATAACCGAATACGAAAAATACAAAAAGGAGGACCAACCAGTAATTGACAAATTAGATGCGATAGGGAAAGAAGTGATTGACGCTATAGAAAAAAATCGTGAGATTGAAAAGCAGCTACTACCTTACGATGGGGGGTTTGACGATATGTTCCCTATACCACCTACTCCTGAGGTAACATCGTTTGAGAGAAGCTTATTTGTTGATGACCCCATCACACCAAAGACACGTAAGAGGTTGGAGCCTATGTTGGAACAAATTGAAGACAAGGAACGGCAGAAGATGAAGGCTGTTTCAGACTACTCAACAACTTACCTGGGCCCAAAAGTTTCAAAATACTTAGGCGCTCTTGGTGACACAATTTTTGGTCTCCGTTTTGACAATGGAAGGCATTACATGGGTGACTCCGAAGTAACATTCAACAACGATAATATTATGGTGAAGGGTAACTCCTTTAAAGCCACCAATGGGTTTATGAAGCTCCTGACTCAGAAAACCGTATCACCTGAAGAGTACACATCTGACGATCTTGATACCTATACAACTATGCTGAAGGTTACCAATGCAATATATCAGAACAATGATCCAAAGGGGAATAAACCCAAGTCAAGCAGTAGCGAAAAATACAACAACATCATTAAACCAATATGGCAGTCACTCAAGAAAGAACGTGGTAACTCGCCAAACACAAAGGGTGGTATGGGTTTTGTAAAGAGGTATACAGACAAACCGGTGGAGTACGTGTGGATGAATGACGTCAGAGACTTAATTGATAGGCTAATGGTTATTCATGGTGAAGAGAATGCGGGAAATAATAACTTCCACAATGAAAAGGTTGGAATAACCAAGATGCTTACGAGTAAATTTAATGACTTCATAGTAAATAATCCAAAGGGGATACCTTACCTAATTAGATTTCTAAACAATCTCCCTCATACATTCTGGAAGGCAGAAAGTTATGGAAAGGGCTTAGTGAACACATTAATTAATAATCTTCCTGTTGAAATGCATTTACCTGGATACAATTACTGCGGCCCTGGTACCAAACTAGAAGAACGATTAGAAAGAGGAGATGCTGGAATAAATCCTCTAGATGAAGCTTGCAAAAGGCATGATATCGCATACAGGGATCATAAAGATTTGGAAGAAAGACATCAAGCTGATAAAGAACTTTAGAAAGCGGCAAAGGAAAGGATTTTCAGTAAAGATGCTTCCCTAGGAGAAAGATTAGCTTCAACAGCTGTAGCTGGAATAATGTTTGGGAAAAGGAAGCTAGGTCTAGGGTTAGATGATAATGGATGGGTATTGTGAATGTGAATGAAGAGGTGTAATTTTAATGGGCCACAACCCATTAAAATTTAATACAAGTGTAGCACTAAAATTTTTAATTTAATTGAAATAATAAATGAGAGGATTTAGTATTGACTATAACATTCCCTCCAGTGGGAATCCGAGAGCGAAATCTATTAAAATAAAACTGTCCAATGACGACCTGAAAAATCATGGCTTTCTAGATGCTTATCTTACAGAGACTCAAATGAAACAGAAAGCTAATAAACTTAAAAAAGGTGGTAGCTTACTGATAACATTTTCTATACCTGTTGTGAAGAAGATACTCGAGTACCTAAACTCTAAGAGATTGAAAGCAGGTTCTGGATTGAATAAGCACGAAGGTGGATTTCTACCACTGATACTTGCAGTGTTGGGAGCAATCGGTTCCTTAGCTGGTGGTGCTGAGGCAATAACAAGTGCTGTGCACAAAAAGCAAAAGGAAGACGCAGAGTTAGCAGAGCAAAAGAGGCATAATCTTGAAATGGAAAAGAAAGCGGGATATGGTATTTTTTTAAAGAAAAAAGTCGAAAAAAAGTCGAAAAAATTGTGCAAAAATATGATCACCCGTTGAGCAACTATGATATCGAGAGGTTAGCAAAGTCTTTAAAAATCAAAAATTTTAGACGGGTATTCATGGCCGACGAGTTACCGTTAGAACCTAAAGAAGTAGAATCAGGGGTAGTTAACTTGGATACATCTGATCACGTAGGTACTCACTGGATATGCTACTTCAAGAAGGGTGATGAAAAATACGTTTTTGACTCATTCGGTGGCAGTATACCACAAACTTTAGTGAAATACCTGGGTCCTGACAATCTGTTTTACAACTCAGAAAGAATTCAGAATTTCGATCAGTTTATATGCGGTCATTTGTGTGTGATGGTACTGAAGCTATTTATAGATGGATGGAGTTTTATTAAAATTCTTGATACAATAAATGGATATTTTTGGAAATAAGGTAAAGAAGGGTATTGAACAACTAGACGATGTCAGAGAAGTTATAAACGGACTAGAATCTAGTATCAGTAAACTTAATATTAAGAAGTATTTCTCATTTTCAAAGAACTGGGTATCATTGAAAGGAAGGCGCATTGTAAACATAGCAGATGCCATAGGTGGATATGATGCAGTCACTAAAAGCCAGCTCGATGCTGTTAATGATGTTGCTAATGCCAAATACACAAGTATACTAACAACCCTTAATAATTATGTAAGTAAAACCAACCTCGACCATTATTACAGTAAAAAGGACCTAGAAAAAGTTTTCTCAGATTATTATACAAAAGGTGATTTATCACAATACATCAACAAAACTGAACAAGGCCTGAACAAAATATGTGATAAACAAACAGTTGAATTCACTTTTATGACTGGATTAGAACAACAAACATACACCTTCGAGTATGATTTTGTACTGAAAAGAGTTATTGTCATTAGAAAAGATATAAACAAAGATTTAACATTTAATGATTTTGATGTTGCAGTAAGTATGTATGACAAAGTACACGTAATTGAGAATAAGCATAACCCAATATTAATTCATAAAGGAAATTTCCTAACCGTAAGACTAAAAGAGTCGGCGAAGACAGTCCCTGTGGACGTAAAACTCTTACTATTTGGCGAACTAGCATCATTTAAAGATGCTATTGATGAGGACTTAGAATCTTGATCTTTAATTTTTAATTAAATAAATGATAGAACAGAAGCATTTTTGGTGCCTAAGGTGCAAGAGATTTACTGCTACACTTCAGCCTCACACTGTTGCCACGAAAAACGGTCGTCATAGGATTGAGGGCTATTGTGGGGTGTGTAATACCAAGAAAAGTAAGTTTCTAAAAATAAAGTAATGTCTGCGACAAGTAAAAGTATTCGTGAAGAAATTATACATGAGCTTCACAAACCACTGAGAAAGAATTTTCCAAGAAAACCTGTTACATCCTATGGAATAGATGATTTGTGGCAAGCTGACTTGGTTGAGATGAATTCTGGTCACCTTAAAGGTATATCAAAATTCAACAACGGTATGAAGTATTTACTGACTAATAGACGTATTTTCAAAGTATGCTTGGGCTATTCCTGTTAAAGATAAATCAGGTGAAAGTATTACCAGCGCTTTTAAAGGTATACTACAAGAAAGGAAGCCAAAACACTTACAAACAGATAATGGTAAAGAATTCTACAATAAACACTTTAAAGAGCTCATGAAGATTGAAGGTGTAAATCATTACTCTATGTTTACAGAACTTAAGGCTTCAGTAGTTGAAAGATTCAATAGGACTTTAAAGGAAAGAATGTGGAAACAATTTGCTCTTCAGGGCAATCAAAAGTGGGTTGACTTACTACCTAAACTGGTATATGACTACAACAACAGAAAACATAGGACAATAGGGATGAAACCTATAGAGGTAGATGAAAAGAATGCAAAAAAGGTGGTGAAGGCCGCTTTTACAGCGGAACTCAAAACAGATGCACCCAAGTTCAAGATAGGTGACAAAGTTAGGATAAGTAAACTTAAAGGCTTGTTCGAGAAAGGCTATACTGCTAATTGGTCGACAGAAATATTTGAAGTGACTCAGATTAATAACACAAGTCCGACTACATACAAGTTAAAAGATACAAGTGAAGAAGAAATTAAAGGAAGTTTTTACGAACAGTAGTTACAAAAGACAAAGTATCCAGATGTGTATCTTGTAGAAAAAGTTTTAAGAAAAAAGGGTGACAAAGTATTTGTTAAATGGCTAGGTTTTGATAGCTGACACAATAGTTGGGTAAACAGAAAAAATGTGGTATTTTAATGGTTAAAAAACCATTAAAATCTGATAAAAGTTTTAATTTTATTACGGTACCTACCGTCATACAGCTTTCGAGTCATGTCAACAGTTATGAATCCAAAGTCCTCGTTCCACACCTTACTGCAAAGCTCTCTAAAGTCATTCCATTTAAAGTCTCCACCTACAAATTCGTCGTAGATGTGTTTCAAATTAATGTCATCTTGTCTAAATATGTTCAAAAAGTTAAGGTTGTCTCTCACCAACTGCTTGGGTATTTTAGAATACGTTTGCGCTAAGTAGAAACAGTCAATGTTCTTATGTCTTCCTCTGGTAAAGTATTCTCTTACAATATCTTGGTTTTCTGATATAAAGTCGTCAAACACTACAACGGAGCACTCTTCACATTCGTCTAATGGTATAATGTCATCACAGTTACTAACAAATGTAGCTACCTTCTCATTGTGTTCATTTTCAATTCTTTCACATTTTTCCATAAGATGTTTGTACTTAAACTGTTCTAAGCTTTTCGAGTAGATGTACAAGTGTTTAATGGTGTTCCAGTTAAGCCATCCAGGGCACAGAAGGTAATTATCAACCATTAAAGTTGTTTTACCACATCCACTTGGTCCAACGATGGCGCAACGAATTGAACTAGGTAATAACTTCCCATGTCTGCTTTTGATTCGTTTTTCTCGAATTCTGATCTTTGGATCCCAATCAGTCATTTTACTTTTTTATTTACTACTTATTACTTAATTAATAAATGAATAGAATTTTTGAAATTAGTGGTACATCCTCAAACTTAAAAAAGAGGCTAAATGTACCAATAAGAAACATGTATACAAAGGTTGGTTTGGTCGGATTTTATTCAACATTCTTAACTCCAAATGTCACAAAGGATAATAACAGATTACACTATGAGAAAGATGGTGTGGTTAATACTTTAAATATTCCATCAGGGCAGTACAGTCTAGACAATTTAGAGAGGTGTATTCAGAGCCAGGAACCTTTCAATGCTAGTAATATAAAGATTAAGGCTAACGAAATCCTAAATAGAGTTGAGATAGAAAGCTTAGACTTTAAGCTGTATTTTAATAAGGAATGTAGTATTGGGAGGATGCTAGGTTTTAGAGACGAAATTGTGGAACCTGCAACAAAAGTTGTAGCAAATGAGCTACCGAAAATAATCCCTTTTGAAAAAATTAAAGTGCATTTTAACTTAGCTGATGGTATGTTTGTAAAGGATTCTGACCACTTTCATCGAGAGACAAATACTATTGCTTGTTTTAAACCCAAGTTGGAAATGTGTGGTCACTTACAGTTTGGCAGTCCGATTATATACGAACCGTGTTATCCATTATTTTTCCCTGTGCACGATAAAGTTCAAAACCTGGAAGTAAGTGTAACGGATGAAAATGATGCTGCGATAGATTTTGGAGGAGCGTCGGTAACAGTTCTTTTAGAAATGTTTTAATTAAAATCTTGCAGTAAATAAAATGAATAAAATAGAAAGTTATCAGTGGCAGTCTTTTCCAGTAAATGAGAAGACTAGGAATAATTTAAACCTACCGAACAAAGATGTAGAAATAGACATCAAAATTGGTGATGGTTGGTTTGACAACAATGCTTACTTGTATATGACCTATAATGTTACTCACGCAAATGGATCAGATTACACTTCTTACGAAGGTAAATCGAATGTTAAACTCGTTGACAACTTTCCGACACAGTTATGGAGTGCAGTAATTGTTAAGAAAAGAGGTCACATAATCTACAGGTTAGAGCATCCAAGCATTTCGTCGACGGTTTTATACCACCTTACTTCTTCTCTCGATGATGACATTAGATTCGAGGGTAATTTCATTAACAATGGTAAGTTACGAAAAAAGGAAAACGAGGTACTGTATCCGTTAAAAATGTTGGGTGGATTTTTTAAAGATTACAAAGAAATCATGTGGGAAGGAGACCTAACAGTAACTTTTGTGGGAAGCGCAAACGCTGGCGATGCCTTGTTTAGATGGTTTTCAAAAAATAATAGTGGTGCAGATATTGAAGGCTCTCGACCTGAGTTGGGTAAAGTAACCATTACAAATATGGAGATTAGAGTACCCATTGTTAAGTATGAGCCTAACTATGAATTAGAGCTAAGAGAAAAGATGCTAAAGGATCCTAAGATTCCGATTTCATTTTTTGATCTTCAGACGCAGGAAATAGCAGGAATTAGTGGTAAGAGAAACTTTGAGCTAGACATAACGAATTACTACAATTCTATGGAGTTTGACATGCCTTATTTTGTATTTGTGGTGTTTCAGACCAACAGGAAAGGAAACCAAGATGCAGACTCATCAGTGTATGATCACGTGCATCTCCAAAACATTTATCTAAAGAATGGCAGAAATGAGATATTTCCTGAAGAACTGTGGAACATAGATCCTCCAGACACTTGTTTGAAGGCATACAATGCATTTGCAGACTTTAAGAGAATAACTGAATTGAAAGATGACCATAAAATTAGTGCATACAATTTCATTAATTCGTACCCTGTATATGTAATAAATATGAGCAAGAGAAAGAATGTTGTCACTGCACAAAAAACTGCCATGAAATTGTCAGCTACTTTTAATTCACCAATTCCTGACAACACTTTAGCATACATAATTATGTATGGTAAAAGAAACTTGACTTATGATCTTAAGCATGGAATAATTACTGAGAACTTTTAATTAAGCATAGCTTAATTACTGAGATGTTTTAATTTTAATTGTTTCTTGAACCATTAAAACTTAATGCGGTTAGGTGTTTCTCCACAGAGTTGGAGTTTTGCAAAAATTTAGAATTGATTTTTTAATATAAATTAAAATAAATAATAAATATGGAGCCCTCGCATAATAGTAGTATTGATCTAGTATGCCGTGTCCAAGTAGCCCTAGAGGAATTAGAATTTAAGATCTTAGAGTGTGTTTGTAGTGATTTATCACCACAATGTTGTTTAAAAGACTTTGATGAATTAGAAAGTCAAGTGGAGAAGTTGATACTAAAGATGGATAAAATTATGACTAAAAATAAAAAACTTGTGATTAAAAGTAGATATCAAAAAATGTTACTACAAGAGAAAGATGTTCGTATAGCGGCGTTAAACAGAACAATTGATGGTTACACCCAAAGAGAAAAAGAATGGAAAAGTAAAGAACGAGAATTGTAATGGAGACAAAGAGAACAATACATGGGTAGGAGAGGTTTGTAGTAGTTGTAAAAGAGGTTGGTCTACCGGTGTTCTATGAAATTATTTTTAAGGTTAATTAGAACTTTAAAAGTAAATATAAGTTAAGGTTGATTTTAACTATAAAATAAGGATGTGTGAAATAATGTCAAAAATTCTTTTGAAATAATATTATGGTTGATGTTAACCATAAAATATATCTAGACTGATAATTAAGTTAATGGTACCCTTATACCATAAGATAAATAATTGTATTAAGGTTGACTTGGAGCGTATCCTACAGGTAAGTAAAATAATTTTTAAGGTTAATAGGAGCCTAGAAGATGGTTGGTTAAGTATAGGAATAATTCTTGAAAAAATCTTCGATTACATTTTAAGGTTAAGATTAACCATTATTTGTACCACATTTTATTTCACATTTGTGAAATTATTTATTTAAATAGAATGGATGGTTCTCACCACACATTTAAATCTTGTTTAAGATTAAGATTAGCCACAATCTTTCTCAACATTTTTGAATGTTTTTTATGATGACTTTGAACCATATTTTTTAATAAAATCTTATGACGTTTTTTAAGTTTAGTTTTAACCTTAAAATAGGTTAACTTTTCAAGTTTGGGTGAACCATAAAATAGGTTCATTATTTTCGATTACGTTTTATGGCTAGTTTTAACCTTAAACAAGATATACTTTTGGAAACCTCATTGGGGAGAGTGTGGTTGGTTAAAATCTTAAATAAGATTTAAAAATAAAATGCGTTTAAGGTAAGATTTAAGGTTAAACACGATTATCCAACAGATAAGTAAAATAATTTTTAAGGCTAAATGGGACCTTAAAAGATTATTAAAATTATGGTTGAATTTAACCTTAGAAGAGGGAGGTGTTCCCTATACACCCACATGCCGTGTCCAAGTAGCCCTAGAGGAATTAGAATTTAAGATCTTAGAGTGTGTTTGTAGTGATTTATCACCACAATGTTGTTTAAAAGACTTTGATGAATTAGAAAGTCAAGTGGAGAAGTTGATACTAAAGATGGATAAAATTATAACTAAAAATAAAAAACTTGTGATTAAAAGTAGATATCAAAAAATGTTACTACAAGAGAAAGATGTTCGTATAGCGGCGTTAAACAGAACAATTGATGGTTACACCCAAAGAGAAAAAGAATGGAAAAGTAAAGAACGAGAATTGTAATGGAGACAAAGAGAACAATACATGGGTAGGAGAGGTTTGTAGTAGTTGTAAAAGAGGTTGGTCTACCGGTGTTCTATGAAATTATTTTTAAGGTTAATTAGAACTTTAAAAGTAAATATAAGTTAAGGTTGATTTTAACTATAAAATAAGGATGTGTGAAATAATGTCAAAAATTCTTTTGAAATAATATTATGGTTGATGTTAACCATAAAATATATCTAGACTGATAATTAAGTTAATGGTACCCTTATACCATAAGATAAATAATTGTATTAAGGTTGACTTGGAGCGTATCCTACAGGTAAGTAAAATAATTTTTAAGGTTAATAGGAGCCTAGAAGATGGTTGGTTAAGTATAGGAATAATTCTTGAAAAAATCTTCGATTACATTTTAAGGTTAAGATTAACCATTATTTGTACCACATTTTATTTCACATTTGTGAAATTATTTATTTAAATAGAATGGATGGTTCTCACCACACATTTAAATCTTGTTTAAGATTAAGATTAGCCACAATCTTTCTCAACATTTTTGAATGTTTTTTATGATGACTTTGAACCATATTTTTAATAAAATCTTATGACGTTTTTTAAGTTTAGTTTTAACCTTAAAATAGGTTAACTTTTCAAGTTTGGGTGAACCATAAAATAGGTTCATTATTTTCGATTACGTTTTATGGCTAGTTTTAACCTTAAACAAGATATACTTTTGGAAACCTCATTGGGGAGAGTGTGGTTGGTTAAAATCTTAAATAAGATTTAAAAATAAAATGCGTTTAAGGTAAGATTTAAGGTTAAACACGATTATCCAACAGATAAGTAAAATAATTTTTTAAGGCTAAATGGGACCTTAAAAGATTATTAAAATTATGGTTGAATTTAACCTTAGAAGAGGGAGGTGTTCCCTATACACCCACATACTACTTGAATGCCTTCCTCCGACTGATAGTGCAACCATATCGGCAGCATACTGGCGAGGCATTCGTCTTCATGGACGACAATTCGCCCCTCCATCGTGCACATCTTGTGAATGACTTCCTCCAGGATAACTACATCGCTCGACTATAGTGGTCAGCATGTTCTACAGACATGAACCCTATCAAACGTGCCTGGGATAGATTGAAAGGGGCTGTTTATGGACGACGTGACCCACCAACCTCTCTGAGGGATATACGCCGAATCGCCGTTGAGGAGTGGTACAATCTGGACCAACACTGCCTTGATGAACTTGTGGATAGTATGCCACGACGAATACAGTCATGTATCAATGCAGGAGGACGTGCTACTGTGTATTAGAGGTACTGATGTGTACAGCAATCTGGACGACCACCTCTGAAGGTCTCGTTGCATGGTGGTACAATATGCAATGTGTGATTTTCATGAGCAATAAAAAGGGCGGAAATGATGTTTATGTTGATCTCTATTCCATTTTTCTGCACAGGTACCGGGACTCTCGGAACCGAGGTGATGCAACAGGCTGATGAGAGCTAATGGAATGTGATGGCATCTAACCGAATGGGAAACAGTCCGTCGCGGAGCTTATCGTGTAACTGGCTCTTCTCTAAGGCGTAGCTGCAGATAGTGCGATAATATGTTTTACAGGCACGGAGAAACAACATTCAGAAGCTGAATCTGTCCATTGATTCCAGGTGGTATGAATTGCAGTGTCAAACACTTTTCCGGAGGGATAGTTTGCTTTAAAGGAGTATAATTTTTATAGGCAGAGAAGGAACCAAGCAAAAGCAAGTTATTTTGACCAGCTATTGGCCAGAAGCAATGCTCATACCGTAGTTGTAGTCTCTTGCTCCTATTTTCCCACTGTTGCTTGCTGTGACGTAAATATTCCCTACTGCCCCTGCAAGTTCACGCACACGGGGAAGTATCGTAGGGGGCCGAGAACCTCCAACTTCTCTCAGCTCAATACACAACTTTCAGCCAATTAACCATCTAGATTAACAGTCAGCATAACTGTATACGAATGCGTTAAGGCACTGATGTTATTTGATCTTTATAAAACTCTGCTAGAACCTCTAATTTCCGTAGTTCCTCTATTATGCATTTCCTCTACAATTCCCGACTGGTCGGAGTTGAAAACAATGCTTTACTGAACGATGGGATAATTTTGTTTACCTCACCTAGAAATTTTCGCGCCGATTCCACAGTTTGGTGTGCATCGCCAAGTTGACGCTTTGTTTGAAATTTCGTTATCTTACGGCTTCCAGTTCTCTAGCACTGTGTGAAGTTATTCAACTATCAAGTACTTCCCTTCAAATCACTGTAATCCATGTCGCGCTCAATGTGGTGTGCACAACGTAGCAGGTCAGCATCATGCACATCCTATAAATTGTATCGCGCATCCTTGAAACGCGCACACACAAGTTTTTGTAATAAGTGGAACTTGTCTTCCTTTGAATATCCGTAGTTTTCCTTATGCGCCTCACAGTCATTTTCGTTTTTTTCTATACTGTGAACGATCTTCTATGTACGTAATTATGTTTAGTATAGGATTGTCCTTCACTACGTTTCACTGGGAACTGGGTTTGTGGCTCGCTGTCCAACAAAGATGATGAACTACGTGGCTTGACACCTGCTTCAGTATCACTTTCACTCGTTAAGCACGTATCGTCATCATTGTACTCCTCATGTAAACTGTCCGCACAGTCTAGCGTGTACGACATCGCCCATTCCACTGACTCATCTTGCAGAAACTCTTAATATTTCATTTATGAGGGTTATCCCAAAAGTAAGGTCTCCTTTTTTATATAAGTACAGAACTCTGTGTGGCAGTTGGTCACAGTGTTTCGAAGAGTGCTTCACGAGCTGTGTGTAAACATGCGCACGCCGCCCCGAGGCTGACAGTCTTGCCTTGGCAGCCGTTGAGAATGGAGCCCCCGTTGGATGTTGCCGCCAAGTGCGAACTGCGCGCAGTTATTCGGTTTTTGAACGCAAAGGGTACTGCGCCGGTTGAAATCCATTGCCAGTTGACGGAAGTGTATGGTGAGTCGTGCAGGGATGTCAAAAATGTTCGTAAGTGGTGTAGAGAGTTTTCAGCTGGTCGAACCGAAATTCACGACGAACAAAGGAGAGGGAGACTGTCAGTTCCTGAGGAGACGGTGTTGAAGATTGAGCAAAGCATGCGTGAAGATTTGCGGATCACCCTGGATGATCTCTGCACGTTGGTTCCTGAGGTTTCCCGAAGCACCGCTCACAGAATTTTAACGGAAACATTGAACTGCAGGAAGGCAAGATGAGTGCCACGCATGCTGACTGAGGACCACATGCGGCATCGAGTTGATGCTTCCCGCGCATTTCTTCACCGCCTCGCAGCCGAACAGGACAACTTTCTGGACTTAATTGTCACGGGTGGCGAAACCTGGGCATACCACTTTACACCTGAGACCAAGCAACAATCACGCCAGTTCATAACTTTCTGAACAACATGGCGGCGAGCTGGTATGACATGGGCATACAAAACCTGCCACAGCGTCTACAAAAAATACATCGACAGAAATGATGATAGCTAAATGTTCAAGCTGTAAACTGATGTAAACCATTGTAGAAATAAACAGGTCTATGTACTTAAAAAATTGGAGACTTTACTTTTGGGATTACCCTCGTACCACTTCTTCCTCACTCTGAGAAATTCCCTTGGTTCCTTTCGGACGAAATGTCAACTTCGGCATTTGTTGTTGTAGGTATAATGTAATGTTTGCTTTGCTTACCATTGGCATTGTTCCACTTTGTATCAACACCGCTGGCACTGCAGCGCTGTTATTATCATGCAGTCGACTAATGCTGCGGTCATAGTGGCAGCGATATCGGAGAATTCCGCTCGCCAACAATGGCCGAAGATGGCCAATCTTTTCAAATCAGTACGCCACTATGAGAGTGATCACCCTGTAGCCGATCTCATCGTTCGAACGTATTGACTTCGGACAACAAATAGTGAAATTCAAATCAGTTTGTTTTCTTCGATCAAATAGAACGATGTTCTCACACATGAGCTGTGAGAAACTGATGTTTAATCCAAGAAAGAACGAGTTTGTGGCATTCTGAAATTTTAGGTGTGAATTATAAACTCAAAAAATGGTTTTTTAAAATGGGAAGGATGGCGCATCTTACGTTTAAAGTTACTGTAGTGGATATTTTTTGTGTTGTGGAAGGTGGACTTAGCTGTCTACCAATTATTATTACTGCTTGCTGACATTTTTATGCCAGTAGAGGGTGATCCTGTTACATGGAGTGATTTTTAAATGTGGTGTTATGTGTGTCCATTTCTCAGTGCTTTACCTGTTCGGAATGTCTTATTCTAAGATTTGTTTATCTTTCACACCTTTGGTAAATGATAGTCATTGAAGGTTAATTAATGTATGCCTGCACAACTTCAAATATATTCAGCAAAATATAGGATTTGAATTCTTGTTTTTCAGGCCATCACTAATCGTCTTGGTTATCTACCGCCGAAGACCCATGCGTGAAACACTTTCGGATAACTGGTAGATGCGTGATTCGAACTCAGTTAAAAATTTCGACACTCGTATTAAAGATGCAGTTCTGGCACAAGTAAAGACGTGACATTTCGTTATTTGACATTTGGTGATTACATCTTTCCAACTTTCAAGCCTATGCCACGTAGTGACAAGTACAATATCAAAGTTTTTGTTTGATATGTTGTGTGATGTATACGATGCTCCAGGGACTAATTTAAAAGCTAATATCTTGACTCTTGCACCCGAAATATTACGAAAAGTTAAATTTATTCTACACTGAATTTTGAAGCTATGCCTTGTGCCAATGCACTAAAAATACCCTGTAAGTTATAGATGATTTTCTTTATTAAGAGCTACACTCAACACTGCCACCAGAAACCTTGTTGCTTCCTGTCTCAAATCCACTGAGCAAGTTTTTAAAAAGAACCGAGCAAATGTTTAAAGAACATTGAAGTTTCCCATAGTAGAATCTAATTATCTTAATATCCTGCCACTATTGCATTAATTTTAGCCATTTTTAGAATAAGGGAGCTGTTGTGAAACCACAAACCTTTCATTAATTAAATAATTCTTCCTCAATCTCATACATCCAATCACTTATTTATTTATTATTTCTTAGTCCGTCCATCCAACTGTGATAAACTCACAAGGCTATAAAGTGTGTCAGTAAACAATCTATACATCGGTAGTATTAAAGCAGTCAATCATACAGGAACAATACTCCCTGTTTGCATTACACATATGTCGTAAGAATGACAGATTACACTGAAAGTGAAAAACGTATACAAAACTAGTGAAAATAACTATGAATGTTACATGAGTACGGAGCCTACTTCATTGCTCAAACTTACATCATGGTATCCCAGTAGAAATTACTTTAGATGCTTCCTAAAAGGGGAATCATTATCTAATTGGCTTTTAATATCTGGATGGAGAACACTAAAAACTTTTGCACCAGTGAACTGCACACCCTTTTGCACCATAATCAGGTTTTTACAATCATTGTGTAAATTGTGTTTTCTCCAAGTACCATATCCTTGGTATTCATTATTTCTTTTATAAAACTCAATGTTTTTGGTGCAGAAACTCATGAGAGAAAATATGTGGTGGGAAGTAACAGCAAGAATTTTTAGTTTCAAGAAAATGTTCCTACAACTAAATCTAGAGTCTATGCTACTCAATACTCTTACAACACGTTTTTTGGGCCAAGAGTATTTTCTTTCCTAGTGATTGGTTTCCCTAAAATATAACACCGTATGTTGTAAGAGAATGGAAACATCCATAGTATGCTACTTTCATTGTGTCTATATTTCCGCCCTTGGAGAGAACACGTAGGGTAAAATTCGATAAGCTGAGTCTCTTCTGAAGATTATTATATAATGAGACCAGGCAGATTAAAAACTTTGTGCCGGGCCGAGACTGTAACTCGGGAACTTTGCCTTTCGCGGGCAAGTGCTCAACCAATTGAGCTACCCAAGCACAACTAGACTCGAGTCTCGGCCCGGCACACAGTTTTAATCTGCCAGGAAGTTTCATATCAGCACACACTCCGCTGCAGAGTGAAAATCTCATTCTGGAAACATCCTACAGTCTGTGGCTAGGCCATGTCTCCGCAAAATCCTTTCTTTCAGGAGTGCTAGTTCTGAAAGGTTCGTAGGAGAGCTTCTGTAAAGTTTGGAAGGTAGGAGATGAGGTATTGCCAGAAGTAAAGCTGTGAGGACGGGGCGTGAGTCGTGCTTGGGTAGCTCAGTTGGTTGAGCACTTGCCCGGGAAAGGGCTAAGTTCCCCAGTTCGAGAGTCGGCACGGCACACAGTTTTAAGCTGCAAGGAAGTTTCATATCAGCGCACACCCCGCTGCAGAGTGAAAATCTCATTCTATATAATGAGACCACTTTACTCTGGAGTCAAATATGACACCTAAAAACCTCGTTGTTTCAACTCTTTCTATTAACTCTGTGCCACACTTCACAGTTAACTCATTCTCAGTTTTAGCAGTTGCAATGCACTGCTTATTAAAGTTCAACGAGAGTCCATTGATGGTAAACCATTTCATTAAATCAATAAGAATATTATTAGCACATCTTGGAGATCTTCACATGTATGTCCAACGGTCATAATATTAGGATCATCTGCAAAAATGGTGAAAACGCACTGTAGCTTTGTACATTAAGGTTAGTCATATATATATATATATATATATATATATATATATATATATATATATATATATGAGTAAAAGTAAAGGACCAAGAATGGATCCTTGGGGCATTCCACAGTTAATGGTTCTCCAGTTAGCTGAAACCAGGCTACTATGGATCTCATCAGTACTATCTATGACTGCTTTTTGCTTCCTATCTTTGATTTATAATTCTAACCACTTATTTGCTACGCCACTTATTCCTAATGGGTCTACTTTCTGTAATAGAATTTGGTGGTTCACAGTGACAGAGGGTTTTGACAAGTCATAAAATAATTCGTTAACTGAATCCAGAACTTTATTTGTGAAAGCATAGATTGCTAGTTCGGTTGACAGACTCTTTCGGAAACCAAACTCATTTTTGCTGCGAATGTTATATTCAACTAGATGTTCCAAAATTGTCGTATACATAAGCTTTTCCAGAATGTTTGAAGCAGCTGTTAGAAAGGAAATTGACCTGTAATTTGTGATTTCGGTTTTGTCATCTTTCTTGAAAAGGGTTTTTACAACAGCACATTTCTTTCACAGTTCCTTGTTGTAAAAATGAATCGAAAATGTGGCTAACTACGTCACTAATAGAAGCACAGCTCTGTTTTAATAAATTCTTAGAGATATTATCTACCTCAGTGGAGTATGTATTCTTGAGAGAGGTGATTGTTCTTTTAATTTCAGATGCTGTGACAGGTTTGCTATGAATTTTGGCTGTGTGTTTGGTATAGCCTTTTGCATATCACTCAGAACTTCGTTAACTGAGCCCTTGCAGCCTAGTTGTTCTGTTGAAAATATTGGGTATGTTTTCATGATCGAAGATGCAAAGCTGATACTTTTTGCCGATGATACAAGTATAGCTATCACACCCAACAGACAAGAATAAACTGGTGAAATTGTAAACTATGTTTTTCAGAAAATCATTAAGTGGTTCTCTGCAAATAGGCTCTCATTAAACTTTGACAAAACACAGTATGTACAGTTCCACACAGTAAATGGAATGACTCCGTTAATAAATATAGCGTTCGACCAGAAATCGGTAGTTAAGGTAGAATATTCAAAATTTCTAGGTGTATGCATTGATGAGGGGTTGAACTGGAAAAAAACACACTGAGGATCTGCTGAAACGTTTGAATTCAGCTACTTATGCTATTAGGGTCATTGCAAATTTTGGCGATATACATCTGAGTAAATTAGCCTACCACGGCTATTTTCATTCTCTGTTTTCGTATGCCATCATATTCTGGAGTTACCCATCATTGAGTAAAAGAGTGTTCATTGCACAAAAGCGTGAAATCAGAATAATTGCTGGATCTTATGCAAGATCATCCTACAGACACTTAGTTAAAGAGCTAGAAATCTTCACTGTAGCCTCACAATATATATATTCACTTATTAAATTTGTTATTAACAATCCGAACCAATTCAAAAGTAATAGCAGTGTACATGACTACAACACTAGGAGAAAGAATGATCTTCACTACTCAAGGTTAAATCTAACTTTGGCTCAGAAGGGGGTACATTATGCTGCCAGAAAAGTCTTTGGTCACTTACCTAATAGCATCAAAAGTCTGACAGATAGCCGCATAACATTTAAAAGGAAATTAAAAGAATTTCTTAATGGCTACTCCTTCTACTCATTAGATGTTTTTGGATATAGTAAGTGGGTAATTTCCCAACCTCCACAAAAACATTATTGAGTGTCATGTAATATTTTGTGTAATTTAATATCTTATATAGACACCTTTTCTTAACCTGGCACGTTCCACATCATTACGATGTGTCATATTCATGATCTATGGAACAAGTACTAATCTAATCGTGTACTAGATTTCCTTCATGTTTAATTTTAAATTGCATAATAACCGTACTGTGAACAACGTGTTTGTGAGAGAGCCTTAATGCAGTGTATTGTTGAAACTACACATTTTCTTAAAACACATGTCTAAATACGAAACAAATCAGGAATGGCATTTTAGATTCAAAGGTAGCGGCTGCTTCTCACGCTCATCGGTGGTGGGAGAAGGAAAATGTCACGAAGTTAATGCATTTTTAACTTTTGTAGCATGGCGTTTTCCCCTGTGTCACATATTAGTAAAACTTGTCACGTAATGCCAATAACTGATGACAAAGTGTACAGTACTTCCCACGTTGTTTTCGAGACAGATACAGCGTATTTAAAAACATTCGGTATCTTTTCAATAGCAAACGTCGCACTGGAGCACTCGTCTCCAAGCACGGAGGAAGCTTGGTATCCGTCCCGTCTTTGGAGGTTAAAATCTAACCAACTTTGTACTCTAATCGAACCTAACCTTCTCGATCCCGTCATAAGCCGACGAACGAGATCGGACGTACATGGTCAAGCTGTCGGCCGATTTATCGGGTAACATATGGCGACGGCTCTGACGACCGTTGTCTGTGCCACTATGAAGGCAGCCTAAGAAATTCAACTACACTTACTAGCATCATACTGTACTCACCATTTGATACCACCAGTCCCGCCCCAGTTGCCATTAACAGCCAAGATGGTGGTTGCGTGCTAGACAATACGTTGGGCCTCGAATGCCGCAGACATTATTGGTCTTTGCGAGGTCGCACTCAAGGGATTCCTTGCAAGATTGGCAATCTTTTGCGTTAGGGATGAATGGGTGACGACGATAAACCCGATCCATACTGCCTTGCCTTTCTTTAGTGTCTGTGAACTGAATGATTTTCAGGCCGTGCTGGTATATTTACTTCCGGTACCGAAACGATGAAGCAAGTTTTGTACTCCCACTCCAAATTGCCTGGAAGCTCTCTATAAAGCTCTGTGTTCAGCCACCGCAAGTCTCGAAACTTGGGGCCCACACTGTGATTCAGCTATCGTCAACAACGCGGGCAGTCACGTTGTTAATATTTACAGCTGTGAGCTGACCACCTGGACCGCGTTTCCTCCTACTCAAACATGATTTTCGAAATATGATATACTGTAAAACTTTTCACTACATACCTGCTGCAAAACTTTCTAAATTTCTGTGGCGGATTTCTGAAAAATATAGTAAACTTTTATATCTACATAAGATTAATTGTGAATTTTTCTTACGCAACTACTTGTCTGATGTCCTCTGTTACGCGAATGTGCACATGTCAAGCTACGCAGCTTGAGTGCTAGAATAGGTTCATGTGCCGATCTTTTTAAAGTAGTTATACGTCAAACCATTACCAGCGTATCTTAGAGTGTAAGTGCAAGTAATATACCACGGTCATATAAAATTTCTACTACATAATGTCGCTACTACAACCTCATAATGTAATTTTTCAAAGGGTCAGGAAAATACTCATTTTATCACATTTCTTTATTTTATGGTGGAAGAAGTATTTCAAAGAAACAAGAATATATGAAAGAAAATGAAATGGTAAAGTATTCCCAATGCTGCTGATACGTGTCTCAAGAAGTCTGTTAATACAATGACACGTTATGAATCCCTGAAAATGTCAACGACTTAAAGGGCTCGACAGCATTCACATTTTATTAGCGCCGCCGAATAGAATGGTTCATGACGACAAAACGGCTTCACAAAGGCGGTGTGCTTTTTTTAAATAGTAACACCGGACTTGGAACAAATTTATCATATACTTAATCGATTGGGTATACAGAGTTGCACGTGCAACCTACAATACGTAGTCGTACAAGTATTAACCTCTGTTCAGCAGTCAAGCTCCATGAGGCCCACTAGATAACTTCTCTTCTCATGCTTAAATCATTACTCAGAATTCGCAATACTAACGTAGGCACAATTCCTGTGCTCTCAGGAAGTTTTTCGTATATTTCACGGCAATCTTCTTCAAGATCATCTATATTTCACATGTTTTGCACTTTACTCTTTCGTTGATGTTTTCGACTTTCTTGGTCCTGAATTAACATTTATGTTTATATCGCCGCCCTGAAAACGATGATAGGGGAGAAGAAGTGTATTAAACGTTACTTCCAGTGGTCACAAACTTCAAATAAAGCACTGTGAGTCAGATTTTTATCATTTGAAGTTTTGATCTTAATGTAAAATCTGTAATGGTTAATTTTGCATTTACTAATTAGAGGGTAAAGAAATTTAGAAGTTTTAGTTTGTAAGATCCTCAGGAATATCTCTTTGTGCTTAAAATTTGTGCACTCTCAGCATTGATTATGAACGATCAAATGTACTGTACTGTTGAGCTGAACTGCCGTTAAATGAGGTTTCGATTTTGCAAATCAATAATTTATTAATGAATATGTTCTAGTTTAAGTTTCTGCCTGTGTTTCGTAATTTCTGTTTGAGGTTTTCGTTTGGCTTCATACGGTGTTGTGGACGCAGTGAGAAATGCTCTGACTTAACAGTATAGTTCACTGAAGAGCCAAAGAAACTGGCACACCTGCCTAATATCGTGTAGGGCCCCCCGAGCACCCAGAAGTACCGCAACGCGACGCGCCATGGACTACACTAACGTCTGAAGTAGTACTGAAGGGAATTGACGCCATGAGTCCTGCAGGGCTGTTCATAAATCCGTAAGAGTACGAGGGGGTGGAGATCCCTTCTCAACAGTACGTTGCAAGGCATCCCAGATACGCTCAATAATGTTAATGTCTGGTAAGTTTGGTGACTAGCGGAAGTGTCTTAAGTCAAAAGAGTGTTCCTGCAGCCAATTCTGGACGTGTGGGGTGTCGCATTGTCCTGCTGCAATTGCCCAAGCCCGTCGGAAAGCACAATGGACATGAATGCATGCAAGTGACCAGAGTCGTATCTCGATCTATCAGGGGTACCATGTCACCCCCCACACCATTACACAGCCTCCACGGCCTTGTATAGTCCCCTGTGGATACGCAGGGTCCATGGGTTCATGAGGTTGTCTCCATAGCCGTACTCTTCCATCCGCTCGATACAATTTGAAACGAAACTCGTCTGACCAGGAAACATGTTTCAAGTCATCAACAGTCCAATGTCGGTGTTGACGGGTCCAGGCAAGGCGCAAAGCTTTGCGTTGTGCAGTCATAAAGGGTACAAGGGTGGACCTTTCTGCTCCGAAAGCGCATATCGATGATGTTTCGTCGCAATGGTTCGCACTTGTTGATGGCCCAGCATTGAAATCTGCAGCAATTTGCGGAAGGGTTGCACTTCTGTCGCGCTGAACGATTCTCTTCAGCCGTCGTTGACCCCATCCTTGCAGCATCTTTTTCCGGCCGCAGCGATGTCGGAGATTTGATGTTTTACCGGATTCCTGACATTCACAGTACACTCGTGAAATGGTCGTGATAGAAAATTCCCACTTCATCGCTACCTCGAAGATGATGTGTTCCATCGATCGTGCGCCGACTATAACACAACGTTCAAATTCACGTAAATCTTGATAACCTGCCATTGTAGCAGCAGTAACCGATCTAACAAATGCGCCAGACACTTGTGTTTTGTAGGCGTTGCCGACCACAGAGACGTATGCTGCCTTTTTGCGTGTCTCTGTATTTGAATACACATCCCTATACCAGGTTCCTTGGTTCTTCAGTGTATGAAAAAAGAATGACAACTGGATATTAGCGATAGTGAGTTGTTTGAGATATTTTACTGGTTCAAGTGGCTCCGAGCACTACGGGACTTAACTTCTGAGGCCATCAATCCCCTAGAACTTAGAACTACTTAAACCTAACTAACCTGAGGACATCACACACACATCCATTCCCGAGGCAGGTTTCGAACCTGCGACCGTAGCGGTCGCGCGGTTCCAGACTGTAGCGCCTAGAACCGCTCGGCCACCCGGCCCGCAGATATTTGACTCTAAAAGGTCTATTGTACGTAAATACGACAGTCTGCTTGTTACAGTCAAATCCTTTCTTCTCGTTGAAGTATGCTTGAGTAATATAAGTACGTCCAAGGTGAATGAGAGTTCTGCAGAGCCAGAAGACAGTGTTATCGCTCACGGCGACTGTCTTATAAGAAGAGTTCTGCAATAGGAAAAGAAGTCCGAGCCGAGAAGTAATGAGCGGCACTGAAATTCCGAAGACTATTAAGGAGAAATTTGAAGATATACCAAGAAGAGTACTTTAGAATTGTGACAGTAACTGACCATTAGTAACGAGATTCAGTGTATACGTCAGCATAAAATATAAAACTAATAAAAAGTAAAATTTCAGCGGTCATAATTTCAAGTGTCGATGCTAACATAACGATGCTCAAGGGTGAGCAACTGTATGATCATAAAATTACTGGACATTGCTCAAGCATTAAGAACGTGACACATACTATTCACGAAGAAGAATTAACAATGTATTAACAATTTACGATTAATTTATAAGAAAACTTGCGGAGATGTTCTTCTTAGGAGCACAATAAACAAGGCGGTGTTTAGTAAAAGATCTACCAAGGCAAACACGAAATAATGTTTTACAGATTCTTATTAATCGCAATCGAAGTTACAACCATGACCATTAATTGACAGTTTGAGTACTTCAAACGAAGATATACAACGATTTTAACAACACCGACCAAAAAGAACTTGTGCTACATTTGAACTATGTATAAGAAAGTCATCTGCTAAGAAGACTTTGAAGAAACAGAATATGATAGCGCAACCGTCGTTTTGAGCAATTAAACGCAGGATGGCAGTCGTCCACGAACCTGCTGTCCAACGCAAATTCGGTTGTTGTCCACGGAGTAGCAGTTCGAAGCATCGCTACGAGTCTGCCACAGCCATCTTGAAAGTAGACTATGAGTCTGCACTGAAAATCCCAGTACGCAGCCACCATTGGCAGCAGGAGCAGCGCACAGCTACACCAGCGGCAGTATTGCGCAGCTGACAACAAGACGCGACACGCCTGCCTTTGAACGCCTTGTAGCTACAACACGCAACTGCACCAAACGGAAGCAACTCAATGCGGCAAGACGTCATATTTATATTGCCATATTTAGCTGTTTTGTATTATCATTTGCAGTATACCGTTTCAAGGTAACGACGCACTGAAGATGTACACTCATGCTCATAAATTAAGGATACTTGCAGAATGTGGTGATACGCAACGTGGCATTACACAAAACTGGCGCTGATAGCATAGGCACATAGGAAACACACACGACACAGATCTATAAGTCCACGGTATTGGTGATAAGTTGAAAAAACCGTCCCGAAAAACACGTGCTACAAAACGCGACTGTTTCCTGCGCATGTACCCCGACATCAATATGGGATATGATCACCATGCACACGTACACAGGCCGCACAACTGGTTGGCATACTTTGGATCAGGTGGTTGAGCAGCTACAGGAGAATAGCCTCCCATTGTTGCACCAGTGCCTGTCGGAGCTCCTGTAGTGTCGTAGGGGTTTGAAGACGTGCAGCGATACGTCGACCGAGAGCATCCCAGACGTGCTCGAAGGGGTTTAGGTCTGGATAAGAGGCAGGCCACTCCATTCGCCTGATATCTTCTGTTTCAGGGTACTTCTCCACGAAGGCAGCTCGGTGGGGCCGCGCGTTGTCATCCATCAGCAGGAAGGTGGGACCCACTGCACACCTGAAAAGGCAAACATACTGGTGCAAAATGACGCCCCGATACACCTGACCTGTTACAGATCCTCTGTCAAAGACATGCGGGGGTGTATGTGCACGAATCACAATCCCACCCAACACCATCGAACCACGATCTTCATACAAGTCCCTTCCAGGGACATTAAGGGGTTGGTATCTGGTTCCTGTTTACGCCAGATGAAAACCCGGCGAGAATCACTGTTCAGACGATACCTGGACTCGTCTGTGAACATAACCTGGGACCACTGTTCCAATGACCATGTACTGTGTTCTTGACACCAGGCTTTATCGGCTCTCCTGTGGCCAGAGGTCAGTGGAACGCTCCTTGCAGGTCTCCAGGCGAATAAATCATGTCTGTTCAGTCGTCTGTAGACTGTGTGTCTGGTGACAGCAGTTCCAGTGGCTGTGGTAAGGTCCTGAGCAAGGTTACCAGCAGTACTCTGTGGCCGTCTGCGGGCACTAATGGTGAGGTATTGGTCTTCTTGTGGTGTTGTACACTGTGGATACGTTTCCTGTCTGCTAGAATCGTTGCCATAATCTTGAGATCTCATTTTGTGGCACACGGAGGGCCCGTTCTACGACCTGCTGTGTTTGACCAGCCTCCAATCGCCCTAGTAGACTACCCCTCACAACGTCATCAATATGTGTTCTTTGAGCCATTTTCAATACAGTCACCATTAGCACGTCTGTAAACGTCTGGACACTTAGTCGCTGCACCATAGTCTGACATGCACCAACACACCTCTGCGTATGTGGACTGCTGTCAGCGTCACAGAGCGACGACGGCAGGTCAAATGCACCACATGGTCATACCCATAGGTGATTTAAGCCCGCAAACCGCCCACCAGAGCGCTGTTTCACCATGTATCAGCATTATACTTAATTTTTGAGCATGAGTACTCACTGTGGTAACAACAGTATTGGGATACCGATATGTATATACGCAGATGGCGGTAATATCGTACACTCAAGGCATACAAGGGCAATGCAGTGGCGGAGTTGTCATTTCTGCTAGGTGATTCATGTGAAAAGGTTTCCGACGTGATTATGGCCACACGAAGGGAATTAACAGATTTTGAATGCGGAATGGTAGTTGGAGCCAGACGCGTGGGACATTCCATTTCGGAAATCGTCAAGGAATTCAACGTTCCGAGACCCATAGTATCGAGAGTATGCCGAAAATACCAAATATCAGCCATTACCTTTCAGAACGGACAACACAGTGACCGACGTCCTTCACTTAACGACAGAGAGTAGGGGTGTTCGCGTGTAGTTGTCAATGCTACCGGATAAGGAAAACTGCGTAAAATAACAGCAGAAATCAATCCGGTACGTAAGACGAGGGTATTTTTGGGACAGGTTCCTTTCAGAATATGTAGACACAATAGCGCCTTTCTTAGCAATCATATACAACCGCTCACTTGACGAAATGTCTGTTCCTAAGAACTGGGAAATAGCACAGGTCACACCAATATCCAAGAAAGGAAATAATAGTAACCCACTGAATTACAGACCCAAATCACTGACCTCAATTTGCAGTAGGATTTTGGAGCATATACCGTACTCGAACATTGTGAATCACCTTGAAGAAAATGACTTATTGATACATAACCAACACGGATTCAGAAAATATTGTTCTTGTGCAACACAGTTAGCTCTTTATTCTCATGAAGTAATGAGTGTTGTGGACAAGGGATCTCAGATCGGTTCCATATTCCAAGATTTCCAGAAGGCTTTTGATAGCGTTCTTCACAAGCGACTATTAATCAAATTGCGTGCATATGGAGTATCGTCTCAGTTGTGTGACTGGATTCGTGATTTCCTCTCAGAGAGATGACAGTTCGTAGTAATAGACGGTACATCATCAAGTAGAACAGAAGTGATATCTGGCGGTCCGCAAGGTAGTGTCATAGGCTCTCTGCTGTTCGTGATTTACGTCAATGATCTAGGTGATAATCTGAGCAGCCCCCTTAGATTGTTTGCAGATGAAGCTGTAATTTACCGTCTAGTAAAATCATCAGACGATCAATTCCAATTACAAGATGATCTAGAGAGAATTTCTGTATACACTCCTGGAAATGGAAAAAAGAACACATTGACACCGGTGTGTCAGACCCACCATACTTGCTCCGGACACTATGAGAGGGCTGTACAAGCAATGATCACACGCACGGCACAGCGGACACACCAGGAACCGCGGTGTTGGCCGTCGAATGGCGCTAGCTGCGCTGCATATGTGCAGTGCCGCCGTCAGTGTCAGCCAGTTTGCCGTGGCATACGGAGCTCCATCGCAGTCTTTAACACTGGTAGCATGCCGCGACGGCGTGGACGTGAACCGTATGTGCAGTTGACGGACTTTGAGCGAGGGCGTATAGTGGGCATGCGGGAGGCCGGGTGGACGTACCGCCGAATTACTCAACACGTGGGGCGTGAGGTCTCCACAGTACATCGATGTTGTCGCTAGTGGTCGGCGGAAGGTGCACGTGCCCGTCGACCTGGGACCGGACCGCAGCGACGCACGGATGCACGCCAAGACCGTAGGATCCTACGCAGTGCCGTAGGGGACCGCACCGCCACTTCCCAGCAAATTAGGGACACTGTTGCTCCTGGGGTATCGGCGAGGACCATTCGCAACCGTCTCCATGAACCTGGGCTACGGTCCCGCACACCGTTAGGCCGTCTTCCGCTCACGCCCCAACATCGTGCAGCCCGCCTCCAGTGGTGTCGCGACAGGCGTGAATGGAGGGACGAATGGAGACGTGTCGTCTTCAGCGATGAGAGTCGCTTCTGCCTTGGTGCCAATGATGGTCGTATGCGTGTTTGGCGCCGTGCAGGTGAGCGCCACAATCAGGACTGCATACGACTGAGGCACACAGGGCCAACACCCGGCATCATGGTGTGGGGAGCGATCTCCTACACTGGCCGTACACCTCTGGTGATCGTCGAGGGGACACTGAATAGTTCACGGTACATCCAAACCGTCATCGAACCCATCGTTCTACCATTCCTAGACCGGCAAGGGAACCTGCTGTTCCAACAGGACAGTGCACGTCCGCATGTATCCCGTGCCACCCAACGTGCTCTAGAAGGTGTAAGTCAACTACCCTGGCCAGCAAGATCTCCGGATCTGTCCCCCATTGAGCATGTTTGGGACTGGATGAAGCGTCGTCTCACGCGGTCCGCACGTCCAGCACGAACGCTGGTCCAACTGAGGCGCCAGGTGGAAATGGCATGGCAAGCCGTTCCACAGGACTACATCCAGCATCTCTACGATCGTCTCCATGGGAGAATAGCAGCCTGCATTGCTGCGAAAGGTGGATATACACTGTACTAGTGCCGACATTGTGCATGCTCTGTTGCCTATGTCTATGTGCCTGTGGTTCTGTCAGTGTGATCATGTGATGTATCTGACCCCAGGAATGTGTCAATAAAGTTTCCCCTTCCTGGGACAATGAATTCACGGTGTTCTTATTTCAATTTCCAGGAGTGTAGTAGGAAAAGTGGCAATTGGCACTAAACAAAGAAAAGTGAGAGGTCATCCAAATGGGTAATAAAAGAAATCCTATAAATTTTGGGTATGCGATAAATTGCACAAATCTAACGGCTGTCATTTCGACTACATACCCAGGAATTACAATTACGAGCAACTTAAATTGGAAAGACCACATAGATAATATTGTGGCGAAGGCGAAACAAAGACTGCGCTTTGTTCCCAGAACACTTGGAAACTGCGACAAACCCGCTAAAGAGATAGCCTACATTACACTTGTCCGTCCTCTGCTGGAATATTGCTGCGCGGTGTGGGATCCTTACCACATAGGATTGACGGAGCACATCGAAAAAGTGCAAAGAAGAGCAGCTCGTTTCGTGTTATCGCGCAACAGGGCAGTCACTGAAACAAAGACGGTTTTCTTTGCGGCGAGATCTATTCACGAAATTTCAATCACCAACTTTCTCTTCCGAATGTGTAAATATTTTCTTGACACCCACCTACGTAGGGAGAAATGATCGTAATAATAAAATAAGTTAAATCAGAGCTCGAACGGAGAGATTTAGGTGTTCCTTCTTCCCACGCGCCATTCGAGAGTGGCATGGTAGAGAACTAGTATGAAAATGGTTCGATGAGCCCTCTGCCAGGCACTTAAGTGTGAATTGCAGAGCAACCACGTAAATGTAGATGTAGACAGTGCGGCGAAATTTAGCGTCAGTGGGCTGTGGAAGCAGACGACAGATGCGAGTGCCTGTCCCAACAGCATGACGTCACCCTCAGCAACTCTTCTGGGCTCGTCACCAAATACGTCGAACTACAGAGGACGGGAAAACATTGGCCTGGCCAGGTGATTCCCAATTTCGGTTGGCATGAGCTGATGGTAGGGTTCGAGCGTGACGCAGACGTCAAGAACCAATAGACCCAAATTGTAAACAAGGCACTGCGCAAGCTGGTGGTGACCCTATTATGTTGTGGGCTGCGTTTACATGGAATGCACTGGGTCCTCCGGTCCAAGGGAACCGATCATTGACTGGTTATGTTCGGCTACTAGCACACCTTTTGCAGCCAAACAACGATGGGATTTTTATGGATAACTATACTCCATATCACCGACCGACAGTTTTGCAGGAATAGAACATTCTAGAGAATTCGAGCAAATGATTTGGCCACCCTGATCACCAGACGTGAATCCCATCAAACATTTGTGGCACATAATTGAGAAGTCAGTTCGTGCTCATAATCTTGCACTGGTGACACTTTCGCAGTTCTGGGCGGTTATAGAGGCAGCATGGCCCGGAATTTCTGCAGGAGACTTCGGAGGACTTGTTGAGCCCTTGCAACGTCGAACTGGTGGACTACGCCAGGCAAAAGGAGATCCGACTAGGTATTGGGAGGTTTCCCATGATTTTTGTCACCTCACTGGAAGCCCTCAAGAGACTTTGATACCCAAGACAAAAGACAGAACTCAAATGACTACGGTGTAACGTAATGGGTAACGTCGTTGACTATAGTGCAGGAGGAAGTAGATTCGTTGTCCACAATGTCCTGAGGCTGCCCGGCTCGAAGCACCTCGCTCTGCTGGTCATTGTGACTCCATGAAACTTGCGCCCATCAAAATTTGCGCCCAACCAGAATTCTGTGAAACCTGCGCCTCGTACCTGCTGCCATTGTGTCACGGGTTACCTGAACACGGACCGTCGTAATTACTCTAAACTACCTCCTCCCCAGACACGACCGAACTGTGCCCTGACAAACCTCCTCTACCACAGTAGCCAACTCGTCTGACCGAACAGCAGCTGTCATGGATTTGACATCACGTGACTTGCGATTGCTGTCACACTACAGTAGAGCCCCATTAATCCGAACTAATTGGGACTGGACCTTGTTCCGTTTACCGATTTGTTCGGATTAGCCGGAATTACGGTAACGAAATTCTAGAATGAACAGTGCCAAGCAGAGAAGTAGGTACACCATGGTAACAAATGGGAACAAGTGTGTGTATTGATTCATTCAGCTGTAGTGATGTACGTATTTTCGTCGTAAGTAAACGGAAACTTACAACGTCAACTCTCAAAGAAAAACGGAAAGCTTTGAAACGAACAGACAATGGTGAGAATGGTTCTAAACTGGCAACGGAACTGGATTTTGGTAAAGCAACCATTTGTGATTGGAAGAAGAACCGAGTGAAGCTTGAACAGTTCATGGGCACCATCTTCGGGAAAAACACTCGAAATTCAGCAGACTTTGAAACAGTCCCAGTACGATAAAGTGGATGAAGCTCTTTTCCTTTGGTTTACACAGGAAAGAGAAAGGGGAACTCCTCTGAGTGGAGCACTGGTTAAGTAGAATGCTGTTTACCTGAACAAGTTAATGAATTTTTATTAAAAATGAAATTCCTCCGGCTGTACTTGAGATTTTATCTGTACTTCGCTACTAGTTTCGACGTTGCGTCAACGCCATCTTCAGGCCCGTACACTTCGATGAAATCAGTTGTGTGTGGCTCAGTCCGCGGTGAGATCAACACGTGCACGTCTTGGTCTCACAACGGACTTCTAGACTGAGCCACACACAACTGATTTCATCAAAGTGTACGGGCCTGAAAATAGCGTTGACGCAACGTCGAAACTAGCAGCGAAGTAAATATAAAATCTTAAGTACAGCTGGAGGAATTTCATTTTAATAAAAACCATACTAGCTGTGTCCCACCTTCACCCAGTCTAAGTATGGGTGTACGAAGAAGTTAATGGATGTTGATGAGCCTTTTAGTACAAGTACGGGTTGGTTGGACAGATTCATAAAACGTCATGGAATCCATCAGCTAACAATTACTGGAGAGAAGCTTTCTTCTGACCGTGATGCAGCAAAGGAATAGTTGGGTGAGTCTGAAAAAATGATAAGAGAGAGAAAGTATTCTCCCCAACAAATTTATAACTCTGACGAGACTGCTCTTAATTTTCGGGCACTGCCAACAAAAAGCCTGGCATCAAAAGCATAAGACTATACTCGTGGTTTTACAATGTGCAAAGATCGCGTGACTTAAGTAGAGTGCATCAGCGCTGCTGGTAATCACAAGCTGCCTTTAATGCTGATCGGCAAATCTGACAGGCCCAGAGCTTTTAAAAACTGCAACATGAAGACCCTGCCCGTATATTATCGCAACCAGAAAACAGCACGGATGGATGGTAAGCTGGTCAAAGAATGGTTTCACGGCCAGTTTGTTCCCCCTGTTCGACGATTTTTAAGGAAAATCATTTGTCTCCCCGTGCAATCCTTTTGATTCATAACGCGCTATCTCACCCCAGCACTGAGGAATTATATGATGGAGAAATTGTAGCGAAGTTTTTGCCGCCGAATGTTACACCACTTCTACAGCCGACGATGGACCAAGACGTAGTGCAAACATTAAAACTGATTTACAGAAACAATTTTTAAAAATGCTGATCCAAGATGATAGCATTCCTTTAGTGAACAAAATAAAAAAGACCAATGTGAAGGATGTTGTTTATCGGTCCGCTGAGGCATGGCAGAATATTTCACAAAATACTCTGAGAAAATTGTGGAGGAAACTGTGGGCATCTCTTGAATTTCAGAACTACCTGGTTGACAATGAAGAGGAAAATCTACTACAAATGATACGGACAATCCCTGGATGTGAAGCAGCTAGTGAAGGAGACGTAGATGTGTGGATGACAGCGGATGGGGCATGTGTGGAGAACCTTACTGACGCTGATTTAGCTGCTGCTGTGATTTAAGACCAGGAAGAAGTGGACTGCTGTGACGGAAGTGAGAATGAGCCTGTTGTTTTTGTTGTAGTCTTCAGTCCTGAGACTGGTTTGATGCAGCTCTCCATGCTACTCTATCCTGTGCAAGCTTCTTCGTCTCCCAGTACCTACTGCAACATACATCCTTCTGAATCTGCTTAGTGTATTCATCTCTTGGTCTACCTCTACGATTTTTACCCTCCACGCTGCCCTCCAATACTAAATTGGTGATCCCTTGATGCCTCAGAGCATGTCCTACCAACCGATCCCTTCTTCTAGTCAAGTTGTGCCACAAATTTCTCTTCTCCCCAATCCTACCCAATACCTCCTCATTAGTTAGTGATCCTCCCATCTAATTTTCAGCATTCTTCTGTAACACCACATTTCGAAAGCCTCTATTCTCTTCCTGTCCAAACTATTTATCGTCCATGTTTCACTTCCATACATGGCTATACTCCATAGAAATAGTTTCAGAAATGACTTCCTGACACTTAAATCTATACTCGATGTTAACAAATTTCTTTTCTTCAGAAACGCTTTCCTTGCCGTTGCCAGTCGACATTTTATATCCTCTCGACTTAGACCATCATCAGTTACTTTTGCTCCCCAAATAGTAAATCTCCTTTACTACTTTAAGTGTCTCATTTCCTAATCTAATTCCCTCAGCCTCACCCGACTTAATTCGACTACATTCCATTATCCTCGTTTTGCTTTTGTTGATGTTCATCTTATATCCTCCTTTCAAGACACTATCCATTCCACTCAACTGCTCTTCCATGTCCTTTGCTGTCTCTGACAGAATTACAATGTCATCGGCGAACCTCAAAGTTTTTATTTCTTCTCCATGCGTTTTAATACCTATTCCGAATTTTTCTTTTGTTTCCTTCACTGCTTGCTCAATATACAGATTGAATAACATCGGGGAGAGACTACAACCCTGTCTTACTCCCTTCCCAACCACTGCTTCCCTTTCATGCCCCTCGACTCTTATAACTGCCATCTGGTTTCTGTACAAATTGTAAATAGCCTTTCGCTCCCTGTATTTTACCCCTGCCACCTTTAGAATTTGAAAGAGAGTATTTCAGTCAACATTGTCAAAAGCTTTCTCTAAGTCTACAAATGCTAGAAACGTAGGTTTGCCTTTCCTTAATCTTTCTTCTAAGATAAGTCGTAAGGTCAGTATTGCCTCACGTGTTCCAGTGTTACTACGAAATCCAAACTGATCTTCCCCGAGGTCGGCTTCTACTAGTTTTTCCATTCGTCTGTAAAGAATTCGTGTTAATATTTTGCAGCTGTGGCAAATGAAACAGGTAGTTCGATAATTTTCACATCTGTCAACACCTGCTTTCCTTGGGATTGGAATTATTATATTCTTCTTGAAGTCTGAGGGTATTTCGCCTGTTTCATACATCTTGCTCACCAGACGGTAGAGTTTTGTCAGGACTGGCTCTCCCAAGGCCGTCAGTAGTTGCCTGAAAGCGACAAAGGAGAGCTGGTGCCACACAATGACACAGCAGAAGACCTTGACCTCGCGCCACGTTATTTGGAGCCCGCTGCTACACCTGCTGATTTGATGTTTATGAAACGATGGCGCAACTATGCAACATATAACAGATTATTTTCATTACGTCAAAAACAATCACTGAGTTTTTGTTACCTAAAAAGTAGGGATAAAATGTCCGCTGTATTTTAGTAAGTTTGACAGCTTTTCTTTCATTGTTATACATTGTTTAAACATAATTTTTTTCTTGCCAATTTTTCTAGTACATGTTTTCTGTACTGTGTAAATGAAAATAGTGTGTATGTACAGCAGTTTACCGCACAGTTTTCCATACTTAGACTAACATTTTTCATGTTCGAATTAACCGAACGTTCGGATTACCGGAATTCGGATTAGCAAGACTCTGCTGAAGTTCCGATACGGAAGTTTCAACGACCATTCTCGGCAACTATGAAGGTTATTTCACGTAGTGAATAGAACGGAAGAAGATGGGGTTGTGACGTGACGCTGTTCAAGACAGAAAGCAAACCACTGCCGACGAATGCTTAAAACCAAAGATTCGACGATGCTTCTTTCTCTCGTGCATCAGTAAGGAGCTCCGGATGACGCGAGGGCATGACTTCGTCAGTGAAATGTCAGAGCAGCAAGAAAAGAGAAGTTTATACTACCAACGGGCAAAATTACAGGGAAATGAGAAATGCGCAGACAAGAGAAGAAATTGATCTCAAAGCAGGTTTACTAGCTATGGATGATGGCAGCAGTTTTCTGTTAAGAGACGATAAATAAGGAAAGAGAATAATAGTTTTTAGCGGAAGAGAAGGGAGAGAGGCCCTAAGAAATAAACAAGACATTTTATGGATGGTAAGCTCAAGTGCAACAGCAGACAGTTCTTGCAAATGTACACCATTCAAGCCGACTTTGTGAGTGCAACTAATAACACAGGCATCTATCCAGTTGTCTTTGCTTTATTACCAAACAAAAGAAAAGAGACGTACATCCGTTTTCTTCGAAATTTGGTGGAAAATATTCCAGAATGGAAACCAGCAAACAACGTGACAATAGATTTCGAATCAGCAGCAATTTCCGCGACTAAAGTTGTACTACCGAGAGCTGAAGTGGATGAATGTTATTTACACATGAAAAAGTCGCTCTGGAGAAAAGTGTAAGATCTAGGACTTACTCATGAGTACAAAGAAAATGAAGGAGTGAGACAAATTCGCGTGTGTGGTACGGTGGTGTTTCTACAGCCTGAAGATGTATGTGATGGCTGGATCAGGATACGTTCACAGACGCCAGATTTCTCCTGGCTTGCTGAGATTTTTGATTACTTTGTAGACAGATGGTTGTAAAATGAAGAAAACCCCATCTACCTTTGCAGTTGCTACAAACAGCGCCACAGAACGATCAACACTGTAGAATGCTGGCACCACAAAATTAACCACATGCCTGCTAAACTAAATCCTAAAATCAATTACGTAATTAGGTGTATGAAAAGAGGAGCAGAAAACTTCATGCGCGGTGGTGAGGGTAGAGATGAGTACGTAAGGTAAATGCAAGAAAAGTCCAAACGAAACGGGACGGAAAAAATAGTAAAAATGTAGGAAGAGGATGATGAGATCAGGGCTTTCTTGAGAGCTATCTCCTACCTGCAAAAAGTTGAATAAATTTCTCAGAAGATGTCTGTAGAAAAAAGGGTACAAAATGTAAATAGTTATGTACAATTAAAAAATAAAAAAATATATACAAATTATGTTTTCAAGCTGATTTTAAACACGCCTAAATGACAATAATTTACTTTTGCAAATTAGCCAGTCCACAAATGCTGGATGAAGTGTAATGAGAATCTCATTAGTTTTAAAAATCTGGGCTCAATTCTCTGGCCGGCCATACTGAACATGCTTCTCCGTGGTTTCGCAGATCATTCCAGGCAAATGGCGAGATGGTTCCTTAAGGAGGCCATGATTGCTTCCTGCCCCCTCCCTACAACCACAAAGCCGAACGAAAGCTAAATCTCTAACGATAATAACAGTGGACGTAACGTAAAACACCAAACGCAAAATTTGTTTTCGCTAGGTTGTTATGACGATGAATGAAGATATACTGGTCCAAAATTAAATATATTAGTGGAATGTAAACTTTATTTCTGTGAGTGCTCTTGCCATTCGCTTTATAAAGCTTCTAAGACACCTATACATACTTACATAACGTAAATATAAGGCTCATGATTTATATAAATGTTGTTGAATGTCTTGGCGATATTTGCTGTGCTCGGATTCGAACTTGTACAGAACTATGTAAAGAATTCCGTATTTGGTGACCTACGCATCCAATGTTTTCTGTTGGTTCAGACTGACATTTACGCAGTAGCGCAGCTGGGTAGTTTGGTACCAGGCACAGACTTTTGTCAACCCTCCTGCACCACACACCCACACTGGCAACCTCACGGAAGTATACAAAACAACATTTGTGTGTAGGTGTTTTTACACATGCTCCATTAAGTAATCAAAGTAAAATGTCAAGAATTTTGCAAACAGTTTTTTTGTGGCTGAAAACGAATTAGTAAAACGGATAAAGAAAACCACACAGTTTAACTGATTATTAGGGAAGCAGAACAAGTAACCGAAGAGCTCCTTAGTGAAAGGTGATTAGCGTGCAGCTTAGAGTTTCTTCCCTTTTTTTCGGCTGCAAATTTTGAAATTATTTCGTCGATATCGACACCTTTAGCTAGCCCGTTTTTTATTGAGTAACTGCATGGCTCGTAGTGGACCCGAGGTAATTCTTAATTAATTTGACATTTGAAGAAAAAAAACAGTTCTCTTACATAACGCTATCGAAACCCACGAAGTTAAGAAAATCTTTGCGTCGAAATAAAGTTGGGAAAAGTTTCGGAGAAATCTTCACTGTCTTGAAATTTGTGCGAGGAATCTCATCATAACTGTCAACTGATTACTGTGTAATCGTGGAAATTTTCGTTTCTGAAGTTTTAATCAAATGATTAGGATCTGAAACAGCATCTGATATAGAGTCCACGGTTTTTCAACGTGTATCGGTTTCTTGTGGAAAGCTGTCGATGCGCTCGTAACATTGAGCAGCGTTCTGTATAGTATGGCTTGCAAACCCTGCCTGTGCCTGCTGCTGTGGCGGCCGACTGCCAGCGAACACTAAAATTTATTTTTTATTTCTGTTCTGTTTTTGGAAAATTACTGCTTCACTCATTCGATCTAATAAGGTGCAAAGTACTTTCGACCTGAATTTTAAGAGACCAACCTCATCGTAATCCATATCTGGGTAACAGATGATCTGAAAGTTGCTGTGCAATACTTCAACTGGATTTTATATTGATAGACAGCACTGACAAAACTGAGAGATTAGCGAAAGTAAACAACGGCATATGGAAATTTCCACACAGAGGCGGATTCCGTTACCGAGCGAGGTGGCGCAGCGGTTGGCACAACCGGGAGTACGACGGTTCAAACAAGCATCCGGCCATCCTGATTTAGGTTTTCCGTCATTCTCGTAAATTGCTTGAAGCAAATGCCAGGATGGTTCTTTTGAAAGGGCACGGCCAGTTTCCTTCTCCATCCTTCTCTAACCTTATCGGACCGATGACCCCTCTATTTGGTCCCCAAATCAATCAACCAAGGGATTCCGTCAGTGACGTGAAGATTCAGCTTATGGCATCAGGAACTTAAAAGTGTAGAATCTACCGGTCGAAGTGCCTGACGAGGTCCGGCCGGGATGGCCGAGCGGTTCTAGGCGCTGCAGTCTGGAACCGCGCGATCGCTTTGGTCGCGGGTTCGAATCCTGCCTCGGGCATGGATGTGTGTGTTGTCCGTAGGTTAGTTAGGTTTAAGTAGTTCTAAGTTCTAGGGGACTGAGGACCTCATCAGGTAAGTCCTATAGTGCTCAGAGCCATTTTTTTTTTGCCTGACGAGATCATAAAGACCTTCAGAATGTACAGGTACGTTTTTGAACTAATCAGAGAAAAATGGGGCAGCTCCTACAGAATTCAAGCAGTAGAAGCTCGTTCTGTCTTTCATAGCGGTTTGTGGTCACATACGATTTGTGACATATAGCGGACAACCATAGACGTGTTCCATATGCCTCGAAGAGAAGCACATGAGAAACAATTGCCCACGCAGAAGAGCGATGCAGTTCCTTCCCTAGAGAACACACATACGCAGGGGTAATGACGAGCCTCAATGAAGAGTTTCCAACGCTTTCATTGAAAGAAAAGGAGACTCCCGAGCCATCACACAAGGAGGAGATAAACGACAACACCGCAGCTAACAAACGGCCGGAAGAGGCGAGCATAACAGTCGAGGCCCCGGCAACGTCAGCGCCGCAGCGACCGCACCTGCATCTGTATCTGCCCCGTCCTTGCCGCGGAAGCCGCCGCCGCCACGTGTGTCTATGTAGGGAAGGAAAATCTTGATGCCGATCGGCTGCGTTCGGCAGCTGCGGTTCTGCAGCACGTAGCGCTTCCTAGTGGCAGACGGTGAAAGCTTAACTCCGCGCGAAATACATAACGGTGTGTTAATTACTGACTCAAGTTTTTAATCTTATGTACATTTCCACAGGCTTCACATCACAATGTCTCGAAGTGCCTAGACCGCTTATGCAGTTTTTAGGACCTACAGTTCGCTATAATGAAGGAATTTACGAGCAACTCCTCGAAAATATATCCTACAACTAAAAATACAGATAATTTTTCCCTAAACTTCGAGTAATATTTCACGTAAAAGTGTTCCTGTTCTTATTATCTTAACTAACACTATACGTTTCTGACTGCAGAGGGCTACGCAGATTGATTGGTCTGAATCCCGTGTTTATCGCCAGGGACTGTACAAACGTCATGGACACTGGTTTCCTTCATTAACCTGACCCTCAACGACACAAAGATTCACTGTCCCTAGACACAGGTCCCGCCGCCCCGGCGAGTAACAAAAGACGGAAATTAGTTATGACAGCTCGGAAGAAAATGACCTGCCACCGCAGCCCATAAATGAAAGACTAGCCGCAGAAAAGATGGAATGGCAGACAACAGAGACAGGAAATGCTAACAACAGATCAACAGACACCACCCGAGAACAGTATATGAAGGGAGAAAAACAACAAGCTCAATAAAAAAACTAAAACTAAATAAAGAAGTCGGCGCGAAACCTCCTGAAAGAGAAGCGGTGAAAGAAACGAAACGAGACTGACTCCCCACAGAAAGGAACACGGCGCAAAACAGTGCACAAGAAACAAACGCAAACAGAAGTGGAAACAGGAATGAGAGGAGGAGAAACAACTCCATGCACTCACAAGAAGCAACAGGAAGCAGAAACAAACAGTACAGGCCTGACAGACCATTCTACCAACCCAATGACGCAGAATACAGCTCCGATGAATAACCAAGCTAATCGCGCACATAAAAGGCAATGTTCCGACTGACTCACTCACTCACTGACTCATCACCACCGATCTCAAACCACAAAGGACAGAAACTTGAAATTTGCAGCGGGTGTTGATCTTACACTGCAGGCATCGTTTAAGAATGGACTTTTCGATATTCCACCCCTAACGTGGTGAAATAGGGGATGAAAGGCTTTGTGAAAATATGTTGCTATTTAGGCAATTTTGAAGCTAGAGCTACAAAAACTGGTGTTTGGTTTCTTGCTCAGCAATAAAAAAATATCTTTATTTGAGCATTTTTGAAGATTCATCCCCTGAAGCGTGAAATAGGATATAAAATTTTTTTGAAAATATGTTGCTATTAACGTAATTTTGAAGCTATAAATATAGAAACTGATATTTGTTGTTTAGTTCAGAATTTTAAAAAAATGTGCTTCCGCGTTTGCGGAAATTCAACCACTGAGGGGGCTCAATAGGGGATGACAACTTTTTTGAAAATCTTTCATTATGAAAGCATTTATATCCAAAATCTATGGAAATTTGTATTTGGGTTGTACATTAGAAATACTGAAATAAATGTTTCAGTATTCAGTAGCCAGCACGGTAGCTCCGCCTGTTAGGTCAGAGAGCTGGTTGGCCTCGGTAATAAAAACTGAGTGGAAGGATCAACAAGATGATGAAATAGGGGATCAAATATTTTATGAAAACATTTAATTACGAAAGCATTTTTAGTGCTAAGTCTATGAAGATTTGAATTTAGTTTCTAGGTTAGAAATAAAGAATTACGTGTTTCAGTGCTTTTGGAAATTAAACCCCTAATGCGTTGGGCGGGGGTATAGAGAACGACTAATTCACTGACTCATCATTGCCAGCCAAAATCGCTAAGGGTAGATGTTTAAAATTTGGACAGGGCGTTGATCTTATACTGTCGGCGTCGTTTAGTTTGACACTGTTCGATATTCAATCCCTATGGGGAAGAAGTAAGAGATGCGAAGTTTTTTGAAAACACTTCGCTATTAATATAATTCTGAAGCTAAAGCTACGAAAATTAGTTTCCATAATGAGATTTTCACTCTGCAGCGGAGTGTGCTCTTATATGAAACTTCCTGGCAGATTAAAACTGTGTGCCGGACCGAGACTCGAACTCGGAAGTTTGGAAGGTAAGAGGCGAGGTACTGGCAGAAGTAAAGCCGTGAGGACGAGGCGTGAGTCGTGCTTGGGTAGCTTAGTTGATAGCCAGCACGGTAGCTCCGCCTGTTAGGTCAGAGAGCTGGTTGGCCTCGGTAATAAAAAACTGAGTGGAAGGATCAACAAACGTACTTTGACCGGATGTCATGTGACGTACGAAATGACCAAACACAACGATCAACAACGAAAAAAAAAAGTTGGTAGAGCACATGCCCCCGAAAGGAAACAGTCCCGAGTTCCAGCCTCAGTCCCACACAGTTTTAATCTGCAAGGAAGTTTCACGAAAATTAGTATTTGGTTTCTCTGTCTGAAATAAAACTGATGTGCTTCAGAATTTTCGAAAATTCAACCACTAACGGGCTAAAATAGTGGGTGAAATAATCATCTTGGGGTTGAAGCTCTTTTTTCCCGGGTTTGCTTTAATAATAGAACTGTTTTTGGATAGGGTCCGTCTTAAGCAAAACACAATTTTGTTTTTTAACCCAAAAATGTTTTACTGCTGTTGCAGCATCTTCAGTGGGCTTATGGCTGTTAAAGATAAAGAATGTTCTTTACTGTTTGTATACTTGTAAATATTAGTTTTTAAATCGTCCTTACAGATATTTGAAAAAATATAAAATTATGAATTCATACCTTTTTACCACATGGTGTGGTCTTCCTGATGTATTATGTTTCTACAGTGACGGTTTTGTTTCACCACTTGCACCTTAAAGTAGATAAATTATTTAAGCCAAAATTGCGATTTGAAAATTGTTATGACTATGCTTGAAATTAATTAATTGTCTCTCTCCCCCCCCCCCCCCCCCCTCTCTCTCTCTCTCTCTCACTGTGTGTGTGTGTGTGTGTGTGTGTGTGTGTGTGTGTGTGTGTGTGTGTGGTTGTGTGTGTGGTTCAGATGGCTCTGAGCACTATGGGACTTAACTTCTGGGGTCATCAATCCCCTAGAACTTAGAACTACTTAAACCTAACTCACTTACGGACATCACACACATCCATGCCCGAGGCAGGATTCGAACCTGCGACCGCAGCGGTCGCGTGGTTCCAGACTGCAGCGCCTAGAACCGCCAGGCCACGTCGGCCGGCCTGTGTGTATGTGTGTGTGTGTGTGTGTGTGTGTTGTGTAGCCATATCAATAACAAGTTTCAAATCGTAATTTTGGCTTAAATAATTTATCTACTTTAAGGTACAAGTGGTTGCAGATGACAAACTGTGAAACATGCCCATCGACTTTGATAACTGCCATCTGGTTTCTGTATTCTACACCTGCCATCTTCAGAATTTGAAAGATAGTATTCTAGTTTGTCAAAAGTTTTATCTTAGTCTACAAGCGCTAGAAACGTAGATATCCCTTTCCTTAACCTATCTTGTAAGATAAGTCCTGGTGTCAGTATTGCCTCGCGTGATCCGACATTCCTACGGAATCCAAACTGATCTTCCCCAACGTCGACTTCTACCAGTTTTCCATTCGTCTGTAAACAATTCGTGTTAGTATTTTGCAACTTCGTCTTATTAAACTGATGGTTCGATAATTTTCATGCTTCTCAACACGTACTTTATTTGGGATTGGAATTATTATATTCTTCTTGAAGTCTGAGGGTATTTCGCCTGTCTCATACATCTTGCTCACCAGATGGAAGGATTTTGTCTCTCCCAAGGCTATCAGTAGTTCTAATGGAATGTCGTCTACTCTCGAAGCCTTGTTTCGATTTAGGTCTTTCTGTGCTCTGTCGAATTCTTCACGCAGTATCACATCTCCCATTTCATCTTCATCTACATCCTCTTCCATTTCCATAATATTGCCCTCAAGCACATCGCGCTTGTGTACACCCTCTATATACTCTTTCCACCTTTCTTCAGTGTAGACAAGAAGAGAATAGAAGCTTTTGAAATTTGGTGCTACAGAAGGATACTGAAGATTAGATGGGTAGATCACGCAACTAACGAGAAGATACTGAATAGCATTAGGGAGCACAACTTGACAAGAAGAAGGGATCGGTTGGTAGGACGTGCTCTGAGACATGAAGAGATCAACAGTTTAGCACTGGAGGGAAGCGTAGCGGGTAAAAATCATAAAGGGAGACCAATAGATGAATACACCAAGCAGATTCATAAGAATGTAGGTTCCAGTAGTTACTCGGAGATGAAGAGGCTCGTGACGGACAGAGTAGCATGGAAAGCTGCATCAAACTAGTCTCTGGACTGAAGACCACAACAACAATAACACCATCACCACAAGAATTCAGAAGGCTGGATTAACAAAGGCCTCCGACTCCAGTTTCCAGAATAGCTTACACTCGCAAAAGACCATGCTTTCATGGCCTTAATTAGTGTGAAAAGTTTAAAAATGTTACAGTTTGTGAACAACATAAAAATTCGATTAAAGTTTTAAAAAAATTGTCAAACTATACAGTCTACGCGAGGGATGCAGCGGATGCTAAGATAGTGAAGAACATACAATCACAGCTATTAATATAAATTAAATTATGTCTTTACAAGAAGTTATAACAACAAATATAAAAGGAATTGCTGGATATAACATGACACTAAATATCAATGCAGAAGTGAAATGACGCACAGCACTTTAATTACGGACGACATTGAATTCGGAAACGTGAAAAGACTTCCAAACGGTCGATAAATATCTACAAAAATTGGCAATGTGCTTTTTGTAAACATATATGCCCCATCTGGCAACGAAAATAAATCAGTTCCCGGAACATAAAACATAAATTATCCTATGTTGAAATGAAACCCATAGCGTTCACGGACCACAGCTGTCAGATAACAAAAATATATCTACCAACGCAAAAGAAAGATCGAGATATATGTTTTTTGAGAATTTCCACTAGCGACATGAAACATACATCATTGGATAAGAAAATAGACGAAGCGTAGAGAGAGTGTCTCAAGAAGAAAGAGAGGGCAAAAACATCTGTAGAATGGTGGACAACACAAGCTAAACCGGTGATCAGGAAATCACATTAAATACAGCGCTGGAAAGGCCATGTGCGAAAAGTGCACAGCAGGCTTTTATACCCAGTGCATGAGATACCCAATGTGCTAATATTCTTTTTTTTCTTCGTCTTAGCGTTGTTAACACATTATGGAACTTTCTTATGAATGTAATATGTGCATGTTCTGCAATGTGCGATATTATTTATACTTCGGTGAAATAAATATTTGGTTGTTTATTTCCGAATACGTGCCGATATCGGAATGTATGGTTGGGAAAATAGAGGACAGCTTACACTCATGAGTCAGAACATTATGAGCACCTGCTTAATCAAATGGCTTTGAGCACTATGGGACTTAACAACAAGGTCATCACTCCCCTAGAGCTTAGAACAACTTTAACCTACCTAATACGAGGACATCACACACATCCATGCCCGAGGCAGGATTCGAACCTGCGACCGTAGCGGTCGGTTCCAGACTGAAGCATCTAGAACCGCTCGGTCACAGCGGCCGGCATAAAGCCTAATCTTCGTATGATTTTGATTTGGACGTAAGCAGACACATTGCTGATTTTGTGAGATATGTTCAAAATGGTACGACACCTTTCCAATATCTGACCATCCGTAAACTAGAAATTCTTCGTTGCAGGAAGTAGTTTCTCACCATTTGATAGAAAGTTTGCCCTTATAGAGAGGAACAAAATATCCTTTCACGCAGAAAACCATTTGAACCTACCTAACCCGAGGATATCACACACATCCATGCCCGAGGCCGGATTCGAACCTGCGATCGTAGCAGTCGCGTGGTTCCGAACTGAAGCGCCTAGAACCGCACGGTCACCACGGCCGGCACCTGCGTAATCGCTAAAACTATTAATTACATAAATATGAACACTGTCCCTAATAATTTGGACACCTACTGTGCTTTCTGCACTACATTTAGCTTCAAATTGAGTAGAAACTAGGCCGGCCGATGTGACCGAGCGGTTCTAGGCGCGTCTGTCTGGAACCGCGCGACTGCAACTGTCGCAGGTTCGAATCCTGCCTCGGGCATGGATGTGTGATGTCCTTAGGTTAGTTAGGTTTAAGTAGTTCTAAGTTCTAAGGGACTGATGACCTCAGATGTTAAGTCCCATAGTGCTCAGAGCCATTTGAACCAACGAAGTAGAAGCTATCAATAAGTAACGCCAGTACTCTCGATATAACTTATGGTATCTGTCTCGATATGAGATTCCCGAGCAGTATACCAGAAAGCGGGATTCGACGCGATGCGACTGCAGCAGCGATTGTAACAACCTTGAAAAGCCTACTGCTGTGTGGCGGAAAAAGGGGGGGGGGGGGGGGGAGAGACTTGAGTGGTGACAGCGGGCTGCCTCTCGCACATCCGGACAGTAGAATACTGCGATGACGCATGTCTCCTCATCCCCTTGCACTCAAAGCCGGCGGTAGCAGCAGCAGTGAGGCTTTATCATTTACAATCATCAGAAGTGACATCCACTATTAGTTCACCACGCTACTACTTGGTCGCACTATTTATTTCAGTTTTAGTTCCTTATTGATATTCGTTCCGTCTAGATTTCTGTGGCGATCGAGCTCGCTTTTTTCATTAACTATTTTCATTGTTTCCCTGCTGATCGTGCAGGTGTGAGTCCGTTCGTAGCTACAATGATTACCAAAGCAGAAAGAAACTAAAACAAGCAGAAGAATTTATACACTGATGTGCCAAGACACTATGACCACCTGTTTAATAAGTTGTTGTTCCACATTTCAAACACAGTACAACAGAGATTGTGCTCTGTACGGATTCTTCAAGTCGTTGACAGCAGTCCAGAAGTATGTTGCATCAGATGTGTATGCACATATCAAGCAATTTCTGAATTCCTGCAAATTACGAGATGGTGTTTAACAGGCACGCAACTGGGGCACAATATGTGTTCCAACGGATACAGATCAGGAGTCAATGTTGGTTCACTATATTGCCCTTCAAACACCACTGTAGCATGAGTCTGGCCTTGCAACACGGACAGTTATACTGCTGAAAGATGTCATCGCTGCAAGGGAGACTTAAAAAAAAAGGTTCAAATGGCTCTTAGCGCTATGAAACTTAATATCTGAGGTCATCAGTCCCCTATAACTTAGAACTACTTAAACCTAACTAACCTAAGGACATCACACACATCCATGCCCGAGGCAGGATTCGAACCTGCGACCGAAGCGCTCGCGCGGTTCCAGACTGTAGCGACTAGAACCGCTCGGCCACTCTGGCCGGCGGAGACTTCAACCATGAGGTGGTCCGTAATAGCACAGTTCACTGCTTTCACGCCGCCTTCGATTGCCACCACAGATCCATGAAACCCCATAGCATAACTTTGCCCTCGCCGGATGCATCTGTGGCGCAGTGCATGTTTCGTGTAGCCATTCGCCTGGATCACGACCATCTTGTGCAACAAGGCAGACCCACAATCATCTATTGTTAATGTCAGCGATGTTGGGAAACGGCTATGCCCTTTGCAATTTTAAATGACGATGTCACTGGATCAACACAGGAACATGTAGTCGTTAAAATTGGACATAGCTCGAAGATCCGAAGGAATCCTTATCGTATTCTGTACCCAATTTGTTAACTATAATCTGCCGAAGACCACTCGAACAAAAATCGTACTGAGTAGTTGGAAGAAACCACAGGTCATATCCATCTACAAGATGGGTGGAGCTCCATTTTCAACGATGGCCTTTTTATTCTGTATTACACAGTGGAGGATCATCCGACCTCTACGTTTTGTGATGAGACGTGGTGATCCAATACCATACGGCCTCCTCGTTACTTCACCATCCTTCAACCACTTCCCATAAGTGCTCACGACAGTAGTACGTCAACAGACGAACCAGATTCGCCGTTTCAGAGATTCTCGTTTCTAGCTGCAGTGCCACAACAGTGCGCCCTTTGTCAAAACTGCTTACATCAGTTTTGCGTCCCGTATCTTCATTATAACGATGCCCATTCGTCTCTCGCTTACATTCTTTCGTTACTGCGCCACGTGCCCGCAACAGCACTAGGAGGCGTTCAACCTCACGTGGGCAGTGGTCATAATGTTTTGGCTCATCAGTGTATGTTCAGCAAAAATGGTTCAAATGGCTCTGAGCACTATGGGACTCAACTGCTGTAGTCATTAGTCCCCTAGAACTTAGAACTACTTAAACCTAACTAACCTAAGGACATCACACACATCCATGCCCGAGGCAGGATTCGAACCTGCGACCGTAGCAATTGCACGGTGCCGGACTGGGCGCCTAGAACCGCGAGACCACCGCGGCCGTCTATGTTCAGCAAACTAGATAAAGAGGCTATAGTGTCGCATCTCAATAAGGAACTCGAAACATCTAGCAGAGGAAAGGAACATGTGTAAGAAGTGTGGCTCAGGTTTAAAAGAACAATTAACTTTCCAGTTGATAGAAATGTATATGAAGGTATTACTTGTTCCTGAAGGAGCAGATAACATTGATGACCGTGCAGCTTCTCTAGAATGAAATGATAATTAAATCGACACCCTAGCTGCAGACAGGCGTTGATATACATCATTGGGGACATGTTGAAAATGTGTGCCCCGACTGGGACTCGAATCCGGGATCTCCTGCTTGCATGGCAGACGCTCTATCCATCTGAGCCACCGAGGTCACACAGGATAGTGCGCAAGGGATAAGTTCTTGCAGACGCACTTTCCTCTGTGCTCATGGTGGCTCAGATGGATAGAGCGTCTGCCATGTAAGCAGGAGATCCCGGGTTCGAGTCCCGGTCAGGGCACACATTTTCAGCATGTCCCGAATGATGTATATCAACGCCTGTTTGCAGGTAGGGTGTCGGTTTAATTATCATTTCATGATAGAAATGTACCTAACAGAACAGTTCATGATGGGAGGCAACCTCCATATTGTACAGACACTGTAAAGAAACATCTAAACAAGCAGAGACTACTTCATAATACGTGTAAAAGAAAGCTAGGACTATAGAGAGAAGGATTATGAAAGATGCGCACTTGACCGTCAAGAGGGCAATGCGTCAAGCCTTCAACGACAACTGGAGCGGAATATTATAGAGGATGTCTCACAAAACCAAAGAAATATTTGTCGCATGTGAAGGCTGTTAGTGGTACCAAAGTTAGTGACCAGACACCCACGTAAGAGACGGGGACTGAAACTGAAGGTGGAAACGCTGAATTCAGTTTAAATTGTTCATTTACGAATGAAAATCCAAGGATATTGCCCCAATTTAATTTTCGAATCACTGCAAAGCTGAATGATATAGATTCTAGCGCCAGTATCATTTTGTCTTGAAACTTTTGCATTAGTCCGTGTTTGCATGAAAACAACAACATCGGATTGTGGATACGCTTTGATGCAGAACACTTCCAATGTACGTGAGTCCATCTCCTATTCATAGTGCACAACAGAACTGTATCCACAACACTACCGCAGTCTCAATAGTATAACGCTGACATACATTAGTTCACTTTTTCATATTCTTTTACTAACAGCCACTCATACAGTTGCAGATGACATGCTGTGCGACGAAAAAATTGTAACAAAAAACACAGAAAATATGCCAGAAACTGTGGCAACAAACGTAAAATGCGTGCTGCGACGTAAAGTAAATAAAGTATTATGAAACGATTCATACAACATAATGTTTTGGAACCAAACAATACACATGTAATCATGTATTACAAATTTTATAAGTATATTATTTTTGTATGATTTAGAATCAAAGAACACACTGACGCTCCACACTGTCGCTGAAAATAGTTTGGGAATAAAAATCAAAAGTGGTTTGCATCAAGGCAGACCCACAATCACACATTGTTAATGTCAGTGATGTTGGGAAACGTCTAAAGTCGTTAAAATTGGACAAAGCTCTTGGATCTGAAGGAATCCTTATGGTATTCTATACACAATTTGCGGAAGAGTTAGCCCCTCTGTTAACTATAATCTGAAGTCGACCACTCGAACAAAAACAGTGTTCAGTAGCTCGAAGAAACCACAGGTCATACCCTTCTATACGAAGTATAGCAGAAGTGATGTACAAAACTACCGTCCAGTATCTTCCACATCAATTTGTTGTAGCATCTTAGAACATATTCTGAGCTCATACATAATGAGGTACTTGTAATAGAACGACCTCCTACATGCCAACTGATATGGATTTCGAAAACATCGATCATCTGAAACCCAACTCTCACTCTTCTTACATGACACATTGAAACGTCCCCTTAGAAAAATTATACATAACTGTGCTTAAACTGACATACGGTATTTTTAGCGCAACGCAATCTGACTTTCAAAAATCCCTACAATAGAATGGCCCTGACTAACATTAACCTATACCTTGCAAAAATCACTTACCTCACCAAAAATCTTCGTTACTCGAACTACTGCAATACAGCCAGCGCCACTACTGCCACCTAAATAAAAGATTCAAACTACTGAAGGCACTAACTACTGATAGGCATAGTTAGCAAATGAAAGATTTGGATAGCGAACAAACAATGTATTTACCTTAATAGTGTTCAAAAGTCATAATATATATAGCAGTTCATGACATCCAGTCTTACAAATTTCAAAACTCCGCCATTTCTCTCCCTCACCTCCAACTAAGGGACACGACAATGCAGCAACACAAAACAATTAACACAAACAGCAATGATAAAAAATGCAAATTGGCAAAGCAAGCAGCATAAATTAGCAAAGCAAATGCAATATTACAACTAATACAAGGCAATGCGCAGCAAACAAGAAAAATAAATCCCTAGTAAAACTGGCTTAACAGAATAATACAAAGTCAAATTCAGTAACACTATGCCTGGCAAACAGCAGCAGCAAATGCAATAACTTATACCTAAAGATGACAAAGCGCGAGCAGAAAAAATATTACACTAAAAACAACAATGCAGATAAGGGAAATCTCTGTATACAATTCCTGTGAAGGGAAATGCCACTTTGTGCTCCTTCGTTTTTTTAAAAGTACATCATTAAGTTATTATTTACTGGATCTGTAGGCATAAAATATTTATATTAGTATATCCATTACATTTTACTGTAACCAATGCTGCAGTGCAGCTATAAACTAGGTATTACACAAAATAGGCAAAGCAAGGCGTGAAACGTCATTCACTAGCCATATGGCGTTTCATCATGCAGTAAACAATCTTTCAACTAGCAAGACAATAGACTTGAAATGTTTCTCATCATTTCATTTCAGTAAATATCATAAATTAAGAGCTCCACAGTGTAATCATATGTTTTCAAGTTTGCGATGCTTTCTACAAAGAAATGTCAATAACGAGGATAATGGCCCCCTTTTTTTTCACCTGTGCCTCTGAAAGGCACACACTAATGGCTTGTTTCCAGGCGACTGTCGCGCAGCTGGGTGCCCACGACGCATTACGTGAAGGTGGTCACTTAACTTTCTTACCGAAATATTTACAACACCAGTTTGCACTACAGTAACAGTCTGATATAAAAAAAATCACAGGTCGAGAATTTGCGTTACAAATGTGTAGAAACAAAATCCTATAAATATAACAGTGTCCAAAAAATTTTCGCCGGCATTGTGATACATTCACGCATTTACACACATTTCATAACACTTAAAGTACGATTCTTGGTTTCCAACATTCTTTTTCACAAACCAGAGTCCCTAACCTCTACTCATTATTCCTTGCTTTATTACACATATACATATTCGTAGACACTTCTTCAATATTTCGTCATAATAAATATGTAGCATAATCAAATTCCTCATCTAGCATCAGCTTATTGATCATAAACATACCGCAACAGCGTAATACACATCGTCATCATAGCATCATAAAACCTCAGCCAAATCTCAAAATCGTCGTAGCTTCCTCCAATAATTTCAAAACCTAAAAAAAATTCTCTGCTCATGTCAAAAGTGTCATCTACCTCAAACGTACTTTAAAAATCATGATCCCATACCAAATACATCATTCAAAGCTCTCATAGTATCACAATGGTTCCGAAAAAATATGAACATTTCTCAAAATACAGACAAAATACAATTTCACAAGTGTGAAGTTATCCAACTGTTTAATTACGTAAACATCTGTCACTGATTTAGTGAAATGAATATTTGTCTCTCTCAGTTAAATGATCAGATAGCTGTGTAATTCTGTGTTAGAGAAATATGGTACCGATGTGTAAAGTTGTATAAGCAAATACCACATCCACCACTGCTGGCGGCTCACCTCCAACTGTGCAACGCTACGCACTGTTCACATCCCATCTGCCCAACACTACAATGGCGAGTATTACAACAATGCCAACCAGCCGCAGACTGCACACAGCACAGCCAGTGATCTTCATACAGAGTGCTACGTGGTGTTACCATTAGAAAAACCTAAACAGCCTACTTACAACATGACGTACTGAAAGGCATGGATCAAGACGGTAAGATAGACTCAGCATTTCTCGATTTCTGAAAAAAATGTATCCAGTGAATGCTTACCCACAAAGTTTTGAGAACCAGTTTAAAAAAAAATGGCTCTGAGCACTATGGGACTTAACATCTGAGGTCATTAGTCCTATAGAACTTAGAACTACTTAAACCTAACATACCTAAGGACATCGCACACATCCTTGCACGAGGCAGGATTAGAACCTGCGACCGCAGCGGTCTCGAAGTTCCAGACTGAAGCGCCTAGAACTGCTCGGCCACACTGGCTGGCACCAGTTTTAAGTGACAAATACACTACAAGCCATTAGTAATGGGATAAGGGCCGCATGAAGACACTTTTGATATCAAATTTATTAAATTGATCAATTAATTACCACCTTCCACTCCACCCCGCATGGCATCATGTATTTTCCCAGACGGCACGTGGGCCATCGTCCCCGCCCCCACCCCTCTGGTCCCCACCTACCCTATTGACAGAATTTCGAATTTTCTCAGGATTTTCGACTTTTGGCATAAATTTTAAGAATTTCTTTGTCTCAGGGCTTTGCTGAAGTCCCACTCTGGCCCCCCAACCGGGAATAAGTGGGAAATTAAAAATGGCGGTGCCCTTTCTAGGACTCGAATCTCAGTCCTGTACGTAAAGCGCACGTGTTAGTGTGCCCCCAACGCATGAAACAGTTCAGATACAGGAGAGGAAGGTTAGGTTAGTGTACTTTATTTATTTTGGTTGGCAAACAGAAATAAACATCGGGCCTAATTACGTAATTAATCATAAATCTCGGTCCTAATTACACAACTATGTGCTTAGTGCTATATAAAAGAGATTGCTCATACATAAAACTGCTGAGCTATCACATAGCGTGTTAGTGCACAACGATGTCGATTCAAGAGATGAATTTCCATACAGTACAGGGTCACATTTGTCTCATCACAGGTGAACTTCAGACAACGACTGTGTTGTAATTAAAAATATCCTCCGTAAAATTCCAGCTGAAAATCAATTAGGATATAGTACACACACATAAAAAAAGTTTCACATCACGTCGGTGCCGAGAGTTCCGGAACCTGTCTAACATTCTGCGTGGTGTCTGTTGTTCTATGTCGTGTCTCCCTACCACTTTCGCGCAACGAGGCTCTGAGCGTGTTTTTTTGGGGAAATTGACTAGTTTGAACCTGGGACCTGTTGCTGGTAAGGAGACGCCAGACCACATGTGACATGTAGAGTTCAGAAGAGTTCAGTCAGACTAGCGATGATATAACCAAATACTTAATGATTTCAGCGTCAGCTCCACTGCACTCCCTGTAAAAGAATCTTAATACTAACTAAATTTAGTGGAAGGGGTTCAAGGCTTTCCTATTTTTAGTTAGCTGGTAAAATAACGTCGAAAAAACAATTAAGTTTACCAATAGAAATTTTATTCTACTCACAAAACACTGTTTATAAATTGCGCTGTTGATAAATGGAAATGTTTTAATTCAGGATGATTCAACAAAAATGTGAACGAATATTCCCTGAATGGGTTTCCAAGTTCTACAATTGATCGAAGGATGACCTATGCCATATCACATCTATAATCTAGGTTTAAATTAAGTTTCACAAAAGAGAAAACTATCAAAATGGTCTACAGTGACCCTCAATTATCTTTAATTATTTATCTAACTTGTAGTAAATTACAGTGTCTGATGTGGCTTCTCAATAATTATATGACAGAAAAATCATCGCTTTTCAGATTTTAACTTATGTAGCAAATGTGAATACCATAAGCTTCAATTGACAACCAACACTAGTATTACGTAAAAAGGGGATGTAACAGATGAGACTTCTGCAGTTCTGAGTGAAGCTTTATGCGCTCAAAAATGCGGCATTGCGTGCATTCATCACCTTGTCAGTCTTCGTCAGGGGGCGGCGGGCAGCACAGCTCCGCTCACCTCGCTGTCTCGGAAGCAACTCTTTTCTAACTTCTCCTTACTACAATTTACCGACGTTGGTTTAAAAAAAACTGTCTGGCTGTGTTTTCATCTGACCAAACAGGGTCTCAATGTTAACCTTAAGCTCCGCCTACAAAAATTCTGTCTATCCAATGAGAAACGTTATACTTTTCGTGGTGGGGCAATGTTTTTAAAGTTTTCAACATAACAAAGACGCGAAAAAGTCTCACGCTAAAACTTACAGCTAGCGTTGCCCTTTTAGTGTTATTGTAAGATCTATACTTTTTTCTGGAGGGCTCTATCTTTTAACATGGGCTGGGGGGTGGTCCTGTCGGTTACTTATCGTGGTGGGGCAATGTCTTTACGTTTGAAACGTAACAGAGACGCGAAAAAGTCTCACGCTAAAACTTTCAGCTGGTGTGGCCCTTTTAGTGTTATTGTAAGATCTATACTGTTCTTCTGGAGGGCTCTAGCTTTTAACATGGGCTGTGTGGGTGGTCCTGTCGGTTAGCTGGAAACGTGGGTGTCCGTCCCTTATCGTAGGGCCTTCTAGCATAACACGGTTCTGCTCTCAGCTTCTGTTCTCATTTCTCCCCTCGGAACAGAGTCTGTCTCATGGTGGGAAGGTATGACATGCATTTAGGCATTCTTCTGTTAGTCTGTGGTATTCCATTTGCTCACTCGCTACTCGTATTACTTTGGTTAATTTAATGTCATGATTTATTTGGAGCTATGTGACATACTACTGGATTTGCTTATCGTGCCAGGGTTTTCATGGAAGGTGTTGGATTTGCCTGACACCTTACACCTGTACAGAAAATTGGAATAGAGATCAAGATAAACATCATTTCTGCCCTTTTTATTGCTCATGAAAACCATATGTTGCATGTTGTACCATCATACAGCGAGACCTTCAGAGGTGGTGGTCCAGATTGCTGTACACACCAGGGCGTCTAATACGCAGCAGCACGTCCTCTTGCATTGATGGATGCTTGTATTCGCCGTGGCATACTAACCAAAAGATCATTAAGGGACTGTTGGTCCAGATTGTCCCACTCCTCAACGGCGATTCGGCATAGAACCCTCAGAGTGGTTGGTGAGTCACGTCGTCCATGAAGACGAATGCTTCGCCAATATGCTGTCGATATGATTGCACTATCGGTTGGAAGATGGCATTCACATATCGTACAGCCATTACGGCGCCTTCCATGACCACCAGCGGCGTACGTTGGCCCCATATAACGCCACCCAAAACAGCAGGGAACTTCCACCTTGCTATATTCGCTGGGCGATGTATCTAATTCGTTCAGCTTGACCAGGTTGCCTCCAAACACGTCTCCGACGATTGTCTGGTTGAAGGCATATGCGACCATAATCGGTGAAGAGAAGTTGATGCCAGTCCTGAGCGGTTCATTCGTCATATTGTTGGGCCCATCTGTACCGTGCTTCAACGATGGTCCTCGCCATGCACGTCGGGAGTGAAGTTGCGCATCATGCAGTCTATTGCGCGCAGTTTGGGTCGTAACACGACGTCCTGTGACTGCACGAAAAGCATTATTTAACATGGTGGCGTTGCTGTCAGGGTTCGGGAGCTGTGTACGTCCTTCCTGGTGGAATGACTGGAACTAATTGGCTGTCGGATCCCCTCTGTCTAATAAGCGCTGCTCATGCATGGTTGTTTACATCTTTGGGTTGCTTATTGACATCTCTGAACAGTCAAAGGGACTGTGGCTGTAATACAATATCCACAGTCAACCTTCAGGAGTTCTGGGAACTTGGGTGATACAATACTTTTTTGATGTGTGTATTAATTTTGAAGAAGATGTTATTATTTATTCACATTATATACATTTACAGTCATTCTGAAACATTACTTTCTTTTTGTTCTACAACAAGGTTCATTCTACTCAATGTCATCATATGGGAAATCTCACACGTGACATTCATGCCACTACTCCTTCACCATTTTCACATTTAATTTCCCAGTCAGTGCTTTGTGTTTTTTGATAAGCATTTTTGATCAAAGCACAGGATTTGAGCGACTACCTTTGTCCTCAGTATTACGCACATCATGTTCAGGCTACTAATATTTAATCCATTCTACTTTATCCAAACCTTCACATAGACAAGTAACTCTGGTAGAATAGCTATACCCTTCAGCACAGTCTCCAATGGCACACTAGCTGAGCACATGCTCTGATGATGCTGATTTTTCCTTACCCATTCTGCAGAGGCTGATCCATTTCACAGTAGTGCATTGCCCAGTGTAGAGTGAAATCACCAGATGCAGTCATGCTACTTCGAGTGCCAATCAATATCTGGAATGCAAGTTCCTTCGGAAAAAATCGATTTTGTGTGGTGCAGGATCCTTGGTAGCCAAAGAAGACATTGTAGACACTACTGAGGAAAAAACCCAATAAAAAAGTACAGTGAACAATATCATACAATATCAAACTATCTTCCTATGCATGAGAGATGTTTTTCCCGTTAACCTCGAGTGAAATGTTTGCCTCCTGTACTCAAATGCAGACTGACTCACTACTCCCAGAAGTTAGAATGGGTACGGCAATGCTTGTGCAATTAGACTATGTGCTGTCTAGAATAGCTCATCTTTCCATGGTGAATAAAGCCCCTCACTTGCGGGGTGCAAAATCTAGGTCACTGATATGCAGCAGGCAGGGGCAGGTGTGAGTATCTTGCCAGCAGCGGCGCTGTTCAAGAGGCAATAGCATTAAATTTATCATCCTCTGCCGACGGAGCAGGATGCAATGTTGCCGCCAGCCAGCACGACATATGCAAACGAAACGGCATCACTACCTTACCCCAGTCGTTACCATTCAAATACGATCATATTTATTACCATTATCTTATACTATCACATACATGGGCAATGTAGTTCATCATGAGACATATTATTGCAGGTAGGTGGATAAGACATTCAGCTATCATGAGGTAGCCAACGCAATGTGTGCTGATGGGGCCTGTCAATTTGAATACAAACACCAGAAATAATAAGCACAGTATTACAAAAAAAAATGGTTCAAATGGCTCTGAGCACTATGGCACTTAACTGCTGTGCTCATCAGTCCCCTAGAAATTAGAACTACTTAAACCTAACTAACCTAAGGACATCAGACACATCCATGCCTGAGGCAGGATTCGAACCTGCGACCGTAGCAGTCCCGAGGTTCCGGACTGAAGCGCCTAGAACCGCACGGCCACCGCGGCCGGCACACAGTATTACAGAACCATAATTCTCTCAGCCCCACTGAACCCACACCTCATGTATTGACGCAGCCTATCGGTATGACTGCACACACACTTCATGAAAAGGACTATCAAGCAGAGACATTTCTTTTTGCGCTCCTGCCAAATATGCTGCCCCTGACCATGCAGTTAACTAATTTTCATCTGATAAACGAATCCTACACATCAATAGTAACCGCCGCGCCACTACTACCACCACCAGTCAGTGAACTATGTTTGTAACTCACCTCAGTCTGTCTCCAGGGACGCTTGAGAGATGGTCCCCAACGGTAGAGGTGAGTACTATAGTGTTATTTCAGCAATATACTGTTAAAAATATTTGTTAACTCACTCACAGACGGCAGGCGGCAGCACCAGTAGCAGAGTGTTTACAATGTGTATAGGAAGACGCAGAAGAGAATGCAGTCATTGTCGTAATGCTGAAATAGAGCGATTTATCTGATGTCTAAAAAGGCACTGGTTTTCGAGCTGAAGGCAGTAGCATTTCCGAAACGGCCACGTTTGTGTTCACGTGCTGCCATGGTTAAAGTATACTGCGTATGGCAAAACGACACTATCCAAAACTTGCGCTAAGGCAACTGCGTCGTATCAAGGATCATAAATGACAGAGATGAATGACAGCAGCGGAAATGTGTACAGGCGAATCCAACGAGCTACCAACGGTGTCTCCTCAACGACCTTGTGTGACCGTTACATTGTATGAGCCTCTGCAGCAGGCTCCTGGTCCATGCACCCATGCTGACTGCTGTTCATCAACGACGAAGTCTAGAAAAAACTTGCAACGATCGTCAGAAGGATCCAGGCTAGAGGAATGAGCGTTATGGTCTGGGAAATGTTTTCGTAGTATTTCTGGGGTGATATCGTCATTGTGGGGAGCACAATGTATCAACACACATATGGATCAATCCTGAGTGACCACGTCCACCCCTAAATTCCGTTTGCTTTTCCTCAGCACGACGGCTTCTACCAGCAGGACAGCGCAGCATGTCATATAACTCGCAGTGTACCTGCGTGGTCCAAAGAGCACCAGGCTGAGTTTATCGTACTCCACTGACCACCAAATTCCCTGGATTTAAACCCAATAGAGAATCTGTGGGTCTGCGTCGATCGAGCTGTTTATATCATGGATCCCAAAGCGAGAAACCTAGTACAGCGGTCCACACCATGGAGGTGGCATGGTTCCGCACTCTGACGGTGCCTTCCACAACCTCTCTGACTCTCTTCTTGCACGCCTCCCAGCCGTCCGCACTGCAAAAGGTCTTTATTCGGGTTTTTGACAGGTGTCACATTAATGTGACTGGACACTGTAAAAGGAATCCGCTTCATTTCGGTTAAGAGATAAATCACACAAATCTACTATATATTTAAGGATTAAGATTAACTTAAACTGCATCGACTATGTAGATAATGTTGTGGGGGAAAGCTAACTAAAGACTGTGATTTACTGGCAGAACACTTAGAAGACGCAGCAGCTCTACTAAAGAGACTGCCAACACTTCACTTATCCAATCTCTTCTAGAGCATTGCAGCATGGTATGGGATCCACATCAGACAGAATTGACAGAGGACATCAAAGAAGCTTAAAAAAGGCCCACTTATTTTGGATTATCGCGTAGTAATGGAGAAAGTGACATGGGTTTGGTAAGCTAGTTAGGGTTGCAATCAATAAAAATAAAGGTGTTTTTCGTTGGGGCAGTCTCGTTTTATGAAATTTCAATCACCAACTTTCTCCTCTGATTGCGGAAATACGTTATTGGCACCCACCTACATAGCAAGTAATGGTCGTCATAGGAAAATAAAGAAATCAGGCACATGGAGAGGTTTAAGTGAATTTTTTCCACATGTACTGTTGTTGTTGTTGTGGTCTTCAGTCCTGAGACTGGTTTGATGCAGCTCTCCATGCTACTCTATCCTGTGCAAGCTTCTTCATCTCCCAGTACCTACTGCAACCTACATCCTTCTGAATCTGCGTAGTGTAGTCATCTCTTGGTCTCCCTCTACGATTTTTATCCTCCACACTGCCCTCCAATACTAATTTGGTGATCCCTTGATGCCTCAGAACATGTTTTACCAACCGATCCCTTCTTCTGGTCAAGTTGTGCCACAAACTTCTCTTCTCCCCAATCCTATTCAATACTTTTTCATTAGTTATGTGATCTGCCCATCTAATCTTCAGCATTCTTCTGTAGTACCACATTTCGAAAGCTTCTATTCTCCTCTTGTCCAAACTATTTATCGTCCATGTTTAACTTCCATACATGGCTACACTCCATACAAATACTTTCAGAAATGACTTCCTGACACTTAAATCTACACTCGATGTTAACAAATTCCTCTTCTTCAGAAACGCTTTCCTTCCCATTGCCAGTCTACATTTTATATCCTCTCTACTTCGACCATCATCGGTTATTTTGCTCCCCAAATAGCAAAACTCCTTTACTAATTTAAGTGCCTCATTTCCTAATCTAATTCCCTCAGCATCACCCGACTTAATTCGACTACATTCCATTATCCTCGTTTTGCTTTTGTTGATGTTCATCTTATATCCTCCTTTCAAGACACTATCCGTTCCATTCAACTGCTCTTCCAAGTCCTTTCCTGTCTCTGACAGAATTACGATGCCATCGGCGAACCTCAAAGTTTTTATTTCTTCTCCATGGATTTTAATACCTACCCCGAATTTTTCTTTTGTTTCCTTTACTGCTTGCTCGATATACAGGTTGAATAACATGTACTGTAAGAGACTGAAATGGTAGAAAAAAATGAAATGATCGTGTGGCATTGATGGCCAGGAGGCCCCATCCGGGGAAGTTCGGCCGCCGAGTTACAAGTCTTATTGCAGGCGACGCTACATTGGGCGACTTGCGTGTCGGTGATGATGAATTGATAACACAATACCCAGTCCACGAGCGGACAAAATCTCCAACCTGGCTGAGAATCGAACCCAGGCATGCTGCATCGTGGGTAAACACGCTACCACTCAGCTAAGCATGCGGACTTAAATGAGAGAAAAGTAGTTTGAAAGTGGTTCGATGAATCCTGTAGTCGACATTTAAGTAAGAATTGCAGAGTAGTCATGTAGATACAGATGCAAATAGTGGCGACCCTCCTGCTGTGGAATGCACCTTGAACCAATACACTGTGAACAGCGAAGAATCACCCACATTAAAAAAAAAGACTGCAGTCACAAGTTCATCCAGTTGAGAGGTACGTTCTGTAATAAGGTTTTTATGGCAGAAAAAACTTTAGAGCTAGTGAAATCCATGGCGAACATTATGTTCATAATGAAGAGAAAAATGTTTGACCGAGTATCGCGTATTATGATGGGCGATGTGATGTGGGTGTCGTGCATTAAAGCAGTGAACTGAACTTTAGTCGACGCAATGGGGTCTTAATGATTCACCGGAAAAAAATGGAGTCAAACACTTTCAAATTCTACACTTAACGCTGAAAGTTGCTGTAACACACCAACAAGTGGTATGGCAAGTTGAACTCTGGCGTTATTTTCCTGCATGGCAACGTCCGCCGCATACAGCGCGGTCAGCTGCTAGAGGTCAAACTGTATCACAGACCTGATTTACCACCTAGTGGTTTGTTGATCACGAACAGTTGAATACTAGTATCGCTGGCGGTTGAATTCTGCAACTGTAGAGCTTTAAAGTTCGTCAAACGCCACGACAGATAGTTCAATTGGGTTGATGACCATGTGTGAAAGTGGCAGGTTCTGGAGGCGGTGTTGACGGCCAGAAGTAGCTAGGAAAACTCTGCTGCCAGATACAACAAATTTTATGTAGACTTGAGCTACAATGTCGAAGTGCTGCGATAGCCCTGGATATGCCTCCTGCAGGCACTTGATCGGCAGGTGGTGCCAGTGACTTCGGAAGACCACAACAGCAGGATGGCAGTTTGACATCCGCATCCTGCCTCGCTAACATTGTTGTCCCCACTCAGCAGGTGCGCCTGAGTTAGCAATATGTGTCACAGAGTGAGCAATGCTAGCAGTGCGAATCTCCACTGAATTCCCGTAGCTGTCCACTGCTAATGGGTTAAAAGCTCGCACTGGTATGGAACGATGACAATGGTACTGACTGCCCTGGCTGCAAACTGCTGCCCTCCAAGGTAGGAGCTGCGTGCTCCGACAGAGTCTGGGGATAGTTGGTCCATTGTATCATTCTGTCTACAGATGTGGACTTAGAACTGTGAATTGTTCGTATGCAGCTGGCTGACCACACCGGCATCTGGGCAAACAAGTACAAGCCATGAGTGTCTCTTGTAAGCATAAATACATGTACGTCTATCGCCAGGTACAAGTCCTTCAATTGGACATCACTTGGCAACTTGAGTGCCCTAATGCTACCTCAGTTACCTAAACAGGGAAATGGGATCTCCGGTATCCCGGCCCAAAGAGTCTGAAAGCCCATCACAATGTGTGGATCTAGACAACAGCAGCGCTGCTGTCGGTGCCTCTGTGATAGGCACAGGTAGAGCCCCACATCCCAGCCTATGGCATCCACAGCCGCACTGTAAAGCTAGCAGTGCAGGGGTACGAACCTCAGAAATGGGACCTCCGGTATCCCGGCCCAAAGAGTTTGAAAGCCCATCACAATGCGTGGATCTAGACAACAGCCGCTAGGCGGCGTTCCTAATAATTACGAGCGCTGCTGTCGCTGCCTCTGTGATAGGCACAGGTAGAGCCCCACATCCCAGCCTATGGCATCCACAGCCGCACTGTAAAGCTAGCAGTGCAGGGGTACGAACCTCAGAAATGGGACCTTAGGTATCCCGGCCCAAAGAGTTTGAAAGCCCATCACAATGCGTGGATCTAGACAACAGCCGCTAGACGGCGTTCCTAATAATTACGAGCGCTGCTGTCGCTGCCTCTGTGATAGGCACATGCACAGCCCCACATCCCAGCCTATGGCATCCACAGCCGCGCTGTAAAGCTAGCAGTGCAGGGGTACGAACCTCAGAAATGGGACCTCCGGTATCCCTTCCCAAAGAGTTTGAAAGCGCGTCACAATGCGTGGATCTAGACAACAGCCGCTAGGCGGCGTTCCTAATAATTACGAGCGCTGCTGTCGCTGCCTCTGTGATAGGCACAGGCAGAGCCCCACATCCCAGCCTATGGCATCCACAGGCGCACTGTAAAGTTAGCAGCGCAGGGGTACGAACCTCAGCCATGTTCCGACTGCACTCACATATTGTTCTTTGCACTCAGCGTTACCTGATTCCTGATACTGCTTCGTACAGGCTCTCGATTTTGTTAACTCTCCGTATTTGTTACTCTCTCGTGTCATCTTCATTGTTTGTCCATCACTGTTGTTATATTTTGTAGTTTTTTGCGACCCACCGTTCACAGCCTTGGCCAGTCAGCCAGTGTTAGATACTGGTTACTGTAATTGGCGATGAGGAAAGCATTATGCAGCCACTCAACCATTTGAGGAAGAAGGGCATTGTGTTTTACTGGTTAGCTGTCTATGACCAAGCTTTCACCTAGCAGTACATTACGCTCTGCGCACTGCCTTACACTTCTTTCTCCATCACCTCCTCTTGTTTTGGCTGCTGATGCTTCCTCTTACGGTATTGATGCATTGCGCACAATAACAGTGGTACTGGGCAACCCATTTCCCATGCATCGAAGATACTGAAGTCTTCTCAAAAAAGCTACCCGCAGATCGAGAAAGAGGCTTTGATGATCATCTTTGCCATTACTAAATTTCATATTACCACTTTGAGACTAAGTTTACCCTCATTACTGGTGACAAACCGCTGGTAGAAATTTTTAGGCCACACTCTTGGCTTCCAGAGCGGATTGCTCAAAGGCTCCAGTGATGATCTCTTTTCCTTAGTTCTTACAACTACACCATTAAGTATAAGCCTACTGTGAAGTGCACAAATGCAGATGTGCTCTCACATCTACGCTCACGACCAGACCTGGCATCTGACCAACAGGAGATCTCCAGTTTCCACATCGACAGAACAACAACGCACCTTAGATCGGTTTCCTAATACTGTTACATTTCCACAGACACATGCCATGACCCTATCTTACAGTGTGTCATGCACTATGCACTACATGATGGTCCACATAAACTCCTGGAAATGGAAAAAAGAACACACTGACACCGGTGTGTCACACCCACCATACTTGCTCCGGACACTGCGAGAGGGCTGTACAAGCAATGATCACACGCACGGCACAACGGACACACCAGGAACCGCGGTGTTGGCCGTCGAATGGCGCTAGCTGCGCAGCATTTGTGCACTGCCGCCGTCAGTGTCAGCCAGTTTGCCGTGGCATACGGAGCTCCATCGCAGTCTTTAACACTGGTAGCATGCTGCGACAGCGTGGACGTGAACCGTATGTGCAGTTGACAGACTTTGAGCGAGGGCGTATAGTGGGCATGCGGGAGGCCGGGTGGACGTACCGCCGAATTGCTCAACACGTGGGGCGTGAGGTCTCCACAGTACATCGATGTTGTCGCCAGTGGTCGGCGGAAGGTGCACGTGCCCGTCGACCTGGGACCGGACCGCAGCGACGCACGGATGCACGCCAAGACCGTAGGATCCTACGCAGTGCCGTAGGGGACTGCACCGCCACTTCCCAGCAAATTAGGGACACTGTTGCTCCTGGGGTATCGGCGAGGACCATTCGCAACCGTCTCCATGAAGCTGGGCTACGGTCCCGCACATCGTTAGGCCGTCTTCCGCTCACGCCCCAACATCGTCCAGCCCGCCTCCAGTGGTGTCGCGACAGGCGTGAATGGAGGGACGAATGGAGACGTGTCGTCTTCAGCGATGAGAGTCGCTTCTGCCTTGGTGCCAATGATGGTCATATGCGTGTTTGGCGCCGTGCAGGTAAGCGCCACAATCAGGACTGCATAGGACCGAAGCACACAGGGCCAACACCCGGCATCATTGTGTGGGGAGCGATCTCCTACACTGGCCGTACACCTCTGGTGATCGTCGAGGGGACACTGAATAGTGCACGGTACATCCAAACCGTCATCGAACCCATCGTTCTACCATTCCTAGACCGGCAAGGGAACTTGCTGTTCCAACAGGACAATGCACGTCCGCATGTATCCCGTGCCACCCACCGTGCTCTAGAAGGTGTAAGTCAACTACCCTGGCCAGCAAGATCTCTGGATCTGTCCCCCATTGAGCATGTTTGGGACTGGATGAAGCGTCGTCTCACGCGGTCTGCACGTCCAGCACGAACGCTGGTCCAACTGAGGCGCCAGGTGGAAATGGCATGGCAAGCCGTTCCACAGGACTACATCCAGCATCTCTACGATCGTCTCCATGGGAGAATAGCAGCCTGCATTGCTGCAAAAGGTGGATATACACTGTACTAGTGCCGACATTGTGCATGCTCTGTTGCCTGTGTCTATGTGCCTTTTGTTCTGTCAGTGTGATCATGTGATGTATCTGACCCCAGGAATGTGTCAATAAAGTTTCCCCTTCCTGGGACAATGAATTCATGGTGTTCTTATTTCAATTTCCAGGAGTGTATTTTTCAAAATCTGTTGATGCAGAACACCAGGCCTGGGCTCACCTTTCTCATCTTTTGTCTGTTGTCTCCAATATTCTGCTGATGGATGTGGAGATGGATTATGTCACATCCTCATGTCTTGGAACATGTTATGCCCTCATGTCTTGCAATTCCTCCATTTGGGAATGTCCCAGATGAAAGCGCTTACCAGGTGACATGCCTACTTGCAAGGACTGAACTAAGATTAGAGGCTACAGTGCGCAGTTGATCCACATGTGCCCAACATCAGGCTGCTCTGCCTCAGTCTTTCAACTCCAGGCCCACTCTCTGTCTCTCCTGAGACTGCATTCATCTGGACTTTGCTGATCCCTTTCGATAGCTCATTGTTGTGGATGCTTATTCCAACTACCCATACATGGTTAGCATGGCTTCCACTATAACAGATGCCACTCTCAATGCACTTGTCCCGATTCTCACCATCGAAGGGCTTCCACACACCCACATGTCCAACAATCGCTCCCAGTTCTCAGCGTTTGGCTTTGCATAGTTCTTCACTTCCAATGGTATTAAACATCTGTTAACCTACCTTTCCACCTATCCTTCAATGGAGAAGTGGAGCAGCTGATGTGAATGTTTAAATAACAAATACTAAAGGCAGTGGGCACATCCACCACCACAGCGTCACTCACATGTTCATAGCACCTAAAGGACCACCCCTGTCCATGACTGCAGCCAGGTGGAGCTCCTCCACGGGCAACAACCATGTACCCTTCTCCAGTTCCTTGCAATACAGCCCTCAGGGTCCCGAATCTGACATGCTGGAAGATGTTTTCAGCATTCTGGGTGCGTTCATATGGAGCTGAACCTTTGTGGATTCTGGCTAGGTTGGTTACCACCTGTGGGCAATTCCTTATGACAGTTCATACTCTGACGGCTTTGGAGCATCAGCACACCAAGCAACTCCATGCCTGGCTACTGTCTGCGCCACCACTGATGGACCAGTCGGAGTTGAAGTGGCCTCCCTTGCAAATCATTGTCATCAAGATAAAATCTGCAGACTTCTTGTCCAAGATAGAGCCGCTGGCCATTGTGGCCTAGCGGTTCTAGGCGCTTCAGTCCGGAACTGCGCTGCTGCTACGGTCGCAGTTTCGAATCCTGCCTCATGCATGGATTTGTGTGATGTTCTTAGGTTAGTTAGGTTTAAGTAGTTCTAAGTCTAGGGGACTGACGACCTCAGATGTTAAGTACCATAGTGCTTAGAGCCATATGAACAAGATAGAGCCACTAAGAGAAAGCTTAGGATACATGTAAGGTAACTTGAGATTCATCTGGATAATCAGGACATTTGTTGTCTGAACAACTATTTTCTCAATTCAACCCACTTTGTCTGTTCCCTTTTAAGGAAGTGAGGAGGAGTGAGCCGTGCATGCACTTAGATCGATTCCGTCCTCTGGATGAACCCTTCTGGTTTCGCTCCCTAGCGACAGGCTTCCTGGTGTCTTGCTAGGGGTCAGCTTTGCTGATTGTAGCGATTTTAATGGCAGGCTGTTCTGGACGCTAAGAGGGCTCGATCGCGTAGGACAGAGGTGTGGTCACCTTGTAATGCTAAGCGGCTCTTTGCCATGCAGAATCTGCCGACGCTATTTGAAGAATTGTTGTTTCCCCTTGCCTTCGCGGGCGCCGTTTGCGTCTTTTAAGTCGGCCATTTTCCATTTCTGGTACCTTGGTTGATGGACGTGATTCTGCCAGCATTCCTTGTGTTTCCGGGATCAGACATAGAAATAAATGGTGTGCACCTCGTTTACGCGTGATGTAAGAGCCGGATGCGATTTGCGCAAGCCCATGATCTGCATTTCGTTTTGAATGGTGTTTTAAAATACTTGTATGTTCATTATCTATTTGCTTGTGTGGGCTAAATGGGCACAGTTTCTCTTGCTCTGAGGGAAAGAACGCGAATGCGATCTATAATTTACATGTTATGTAATTCTCATGTGTATTTTGCGATGTTACTGACTCTGAGCTGAACCAAGCAACTGTTTGATGCGTTGCTTGAGCTCAAGTCGGCAACCTTACCTTGACTATTACACTAAATTTCAGCTCCCTGTTAACTTTGATGTGAATCAACTAATCAAAGTGTTTGTCTTGCTTAGTGGTGATTTAATCATTTTGAAATTTTTTGTACATTGACAACGTTTGGTGTCTTAGTGATTTTAAAAGTTTGACTGAGTTAAATATTTTTGAAATCTAAAATATTTTTTCCTAAAATTTGAATGGTGCTTATTCTAACGCCCATACTAAAAGCTCCTTGTAATTGTCTTTCGAAACTATAAGCAAATGGCTCTGATTTCGGCTCTTTGGTGGACTGCCATTTAAATGTATATTTCACTAATTGTTTCTGGTATTAAAGTACCTTTTAAAAGAAATCTTTTACTAAATCTTTGTTAAGTCTTGAGTGTTTCTGGGGCAAATTTTTAAACGTTCACTATTTTAAAAAAGTATGAAATGTTTGAGTCTTCTATGTCCAACACCTTATCATTCCCAAATCCGGGTTCTTTACCCTTTCAGGGCAATAAGACTTTTAAGAATTAGTTTATAACGACTCACTGTCTACCATTCAGGCTTAATTTTGTACTAGAAATATCTACAAATCCTAGCCCCATTGCACCCACATATTTCTTTCTGAAATCGTCAATCTTCATCTTTTGCGAACTGAAATTGTTATTTTTCAAGTCTTCGAAAGCGGATTAATGCCAAAGAATTACGTGTCGCGAGTGCATGGACACTTGTAGTAGTGTCAGTGTCGCCCTAACCGCCGTGTGCTTCACGTCTGCTGTGCAGCGAGCTACCTTAATTTAAGTATTAGCTGTATTTTTCTTACTTGTCACTTCTTCTTCCGTGTGTTTTTGCTTTTAGGAAGCTTTGTCGAGTGCTAGTAATAGTGTTCAATAGATTTCGTGTTCGTTTTGAATACAGTCAGGGAGAGTCCCTTTAGTCAGCCATAGTGGCAGTAGTGCTAGTGTTTGTTTTCAATACAGTCCAGAGACAGGTAGTGCTATTTTCATTGTTTTCTACAAGAAGTGGCTAGCAACCACAGTTTAGTCAATAAACAGCCGCCTTTGGTGAATTAGCAGTCTAGTTAAAAGTTGATTAACTCTTTTCAGTAAATTGATTTCTTAGCATGGATAGGAGGTGTGACTGCTGTGTACGGACGCAGGAGGAGCTGACCACTGTTCACGAACAGCTGAGCGTGTTGATGGCCGCGGTCAGCCGTCTCCACGCTGCTGCAGTGGGGAGTCTGGTGCTTCACAAGGTACACCCCAGTTGTTTCATGCTTCGCCCACTGTCCCTGCTGTCGAGACATCTTCGCGGGTACCGGGCGCGGTTGGGCCACCCTCTCCCCAAGGGGAGTGGCGGGTTCAGCGGCGTTCGCGGCGCACGAGGCGGAGGGTCAATGTGGAGGCTGGCCGTGTGGCATCGCCGGCTCTGCCTGTGAGTGTACATGTGGCTGCTCCCTCAGCAAGGTCCGAGCAGGCACACGGGGGGAGGGGTTTATTAGTTATTGGGAGCTCCAACGTTAGGCGGGTGATGGAGCCCCTTAGGGAAATAGCGGAAAGGTCGGGGAAGAAGGCCAGTGTTCACTGTGTCTGCTTGCCGGGGGGTCTCATCCGAGATGTGGAGGAGGCCCTACCGGCGGCGATAGAGAGCACTGGGTGCACCCGACTGCAAATTGTTCCTCATATCGGCACCAATGACTCCTGCCGTCTGGGTTCAGAGGTCATCCTCAGTTCGTACAGGCGGTTGGCGGAGTTGGTGAAGGCGGAAAGCCTCGCTTGCGGGGTGGAATCAGAGTTAACTATTTGTAGTTTCGTTCCCAGAACCGATCGCGGTCCTCTGGTTTGGAGCCGAGTAGAAGGCTTAAACCAGAGGATCAGACGATTCTGCAGAGAGCTGGGGTGCAAATTTCTCGACCTCGGCTATCGGGTGGAGGAATGTAGGGTCCCCCTGAATAGGTCAGGCGTGCACTACACGCCGGAAGCGGCTACGAGGGTAGCGGAGTACGTGTGGAGTGCACATGGGGTTTTTTTAGGTTAGAGAATTCTCTCCCTAGGCCCGACAAGACGCCTCCTGAGACGCGGCAAGGCAGGACTAGGCAAAATGCAACAGGGAATAACAGTATTAATGTGCTAATAGTAAACTGCAGGAGCGTCTATAGAAAGGTCCCAGAACTGCTCTAATTAATAAACGGTCACAACGCCCACATAGTACTAGGGACAGAAAGTTGGCTGAAACCACATATAAACGGTAATGAAATCCTAAACTCAGATTGGAATGTATAGCGCAGAGACAGGCTGGACAGTGAAGGGGAGGCGTGTTTATAGCGATAAGAAGTGCAATAGTATCGAAGGAAATTGACGGAGATTCGAATTGTGAAATGATGTGGGTGAAGGTCACTGTTAAAGCAGGCTCAGACATGGTAATTGGATGTCTCTATAGGCCCCCGGGCTCAGCAGCTGTTGTGGCTGAGCACCTGAAGAATAATTTGGAAAATATTTCTAGTAGATTTCCCCACCATGTTATAGTTCTGGGTGGAGATTTTAATTTGCCGGATATAGACTGGGAGACTCAAACGTTCATAACGGGTGGCAGGAACAAAGAATCCAGTGAAATATTTTTAAGTGCTTTGTCTGAAAACTACCTTGAGCAGTTAAACAGAGAACCGACTCGTGGCGATAACATATTAGACCTTCTGGTGACAAACAGACCCGCACTATTTGAATCAGTTAATGCAGAACAGGGAATCAGCGATCATAAAGCGGTTACTGGATCGATGATTTCAGCCGTAAATAGAAATATTAAAAAATGTTGAAAGATTTTTCTGTTTAGCAAAAGTGACAAAAAGCAGATTACAGAGTACCTGACGGCTCAACACAAAAGTTTTGTCTCAAGTACAGATAGTGTTGAGGATCAGTGGACAAAGTTCAAAACCATGGTACAATATGCGTTAGATGAGGATGTGTCAAGCAAGATCGTAAGAGATGGAAAAGAGCCACCGTGGTACAACAACCGAGTTAGAAAACTGCTGCGGAAGCAAAGGGAACTTCACAGCAAACATAAACATAGCCAAAGCCTTGCAGACAAACAAAAATTACGCGAAGCGAAATGTAGTGTGAGGAGAGCTATGCGAGAGGCTTTCAATGAATTCGAAAGTAAAGTTCTGTGTACTGACTTGGCAGAAAATCCTAAGAAATTTTGGTCATATGTCAAAGCGGTAGGTGGATCAAAACAAAATGTCCAGACACTCTGTGACCAAAATGGTACTGAAACAGAGGATGACAGACTAAAGGCCGAAATACTAAATGTCTTCTTCCAAAGCTGTTTCACAGAGGAAGACTGCACTGTGCTTCCTTCTCTAGATTGTCGCACAGTTGACAAAATGGTAGATATCGAAATAGACGACAGAGGGATAGAGAAACAATTAAAATCGCTCAAAAGAGGAAAGGCCGCTGGTCCTGATGGGATACCAGTTCGATTTTACACAGAGTACGCGAAGGAACTTGCCCCCCATCTTGCAGCGGTGTACCGTAGGTCTTTAGAAGAGCGAAGCGTTCCAAAGGATTGGAAAAGGGCACAGGTCATCCCCGTTTTCAAGAAGGGACGTCGAACAGATGTGCAGAACCATAGACCTATATCTCTAACGTCGATCAGTCGTAGAATTTTCGAACACGTATAATGTTCGAGTATAATGACTTTTCTGGAGACTATAAATCTACTCTGTAGGAATCAGCATGGGTTTCGAAACAGACGGTCGTGTGAAACCCAGCTCGCGCTATTCGTCCACGAGACTCAGAGGGTCTTAGACACGGGTTCACAGGTAGATGCCGTGTTTCTTGACTTCCGCAAGGCGTTGGATACAGTTCCCCACAGTCGTTTAATGAACAAAGTAAGAGCATACGGACTATCAGATCAATTGTGTGGTTGGATTGAGGAGTTCCTAGATAACAGAACGCAGCATGTCATTCTCAATGGAGAGAAGTCTTCCGAAGTAAGAGTGATTTCAGGTGTGCCGCAGGGGAGTGTCATAGGACCGTTGCTATTCACAATATACATAAATGACCTGGTGGATGACATCGGAAGTTCACTGAGGCTTTTTGCAGATGATGCTGTGGTGTATCGAGAGGTTGCAACAATGGAAAATTTTACTGAAATGCAGGAGGATCTGCAGCGAATAGACGCATGGTGCACGGAATGGCAATTGAATCTCAATGTAGACAAGTGCAATGTGATGCGAATACATAGAAAGATAGGTCCCTTATCATTTAGCTACAAAATAGCAGGTCAGCAACTGGAAGCAGTTAATTCCATAAATTATCTGGGAGTACGCATTAGGAGTGATTTAAAATGGAATGATCATATGAAGTTGATCGTCGGTAAAGCAGATGCCAGACTGAGATTCATTGTAAGAATCCTAAGGAAATGCAATCCGACAACAAAGGAAGTAGGTTACAGTACGCTTGTTCGCCCACTGCTTGAATACTGCTCAGCAGTGTGGGATCCGCACCAGATAGGGTTGATAGAAGAGATAGAGAAGATCCAACGGAGAGCAGCGCGCTTCGTTACAGGATCATTTAGTAATCGCGAATGCGTTACGGAGATGATAGATAAACTCCAGTGGAAGACTCTGCAGGAGAGACGCTCAGTAGCTCGGTACGGTCTTTTGTTAAAGTTTCGAGGACACACCTTCACCGAAGAGTCAAGCAGTATATTACTCCCTCCTACGTATATATCGCGAAGAGACCATGAGGATAAAATCAGAGAGATTAGAGCCCACACAGAAGCATACCGACAATCCTTCTTTCCACGTACAATACGAGACTGGAATAGAAGGGAGAACCGATAGAGGTACTCAGGGTACCCTCCGCCACACACCATCAGCTGGCTTGCGGAGTATGGATGTAGATGTAGAAACGTGCATGGGTCTATTGCCAGGTGCAAGAGTTTCAACTGTACCCAACGTGGCAACATGCGCGCCTTTATTCCACCGTAGTTATCCAGTCGGGGAGCGGGACATACAGGGTAACGTAGAAACAAAAATCACGTGTCGTGCCTGACGACTTCCCACGTTGTTGGGCGATGAAGGCTAGATTAAAGAAAGACTGAAAATTTCCTTAATCCGACTGCGATTCGATCTCGCGAACTCTCGGTTACCGAGCAGGCGTTTAACCACTTTCTCTCTCTCTCGCCTTCTCTCTCTTCTTGGACATATTTTTTCTTTGGTGAGATCAATTCTGTGCCGACACCGCGTGACGACTTCTCGACGTCTATCGATTAATGCTGTACTCAGTTTTTTATTACAGAGAGGGGCCACCTCCCTGAGCTACCGCTAGACCGCAAGCCCTTACACGGACTCTTGTCATTAAGAAGAAGATTCTCTCGCGTCTGTTTTCTCGTGGCGTAATAGTGTTGGGGAGCGGAGTTGTGGTCTGAAAATGCATAGATTTTTATCGTTTCAACTAACGAATACACTAGAAAGAAAACAACGGTACACTTCAGGAGAATGTTTACCCAAACGACGCAATCGATTGTGAAGAAATGAAATAGCTGCCTTCACTGCATTCGGCTGCACTGTAATTCTAATGGTTTTCTTTTTCAAAAAGTAGCGAAAATTATGGTGCCTTAAATTAGAGCAAGTATTGAATCATTGGTGAAATTTTCGCAGAGTGATTCTTAAAAGAAACTCTGCATATCAAAATCCTTCAATTTCTCGCTCCCACTTACGCTTTCCCCTTCCTTTCTCCTTTACTTCTTCTTCCCAAAAATAATGTATAAATTAAGCGATTTTTCAGTTGAATTATACTGTTTTCTTTCAACCTCTGTCCCTCTCTCACCTCTCTTTTTTTTCTTCCTCCATCATTTCTCCCGAAGCTTACGAAATAGTGCAGTTTTAAATCGCCTGTTTTATTGCCCATTCCTCGTTCTCAAAACGTCCGTACCGCAGATCAGAGAGTAAGGAATGGAAATTCGGCTGCAAGCCATGCGCCAAAATTTGGTGCGCAAGCGTGGAATCTTCTCTTTTGACACCAAGTAAACAGCCGTGTCTGAAGTCAAGGGCGAACAGTTGTATATTGTTTATTTTATTAACTGTGCGTTTTAGCTATAGGGCTTGACTACAAGTAAACAGTTGTTTGATGTATTGTTAAAGTCAGCAATACATAATGAGCAGTAGTAAGAGAAAAGACCACACAGGAAAGTAACGAGCTGTTCCCACAGCGCTGTTCACAACAGTACATGGAGGAAAATGAATTTTCCAATTTTCTTGCTGTAAGAGATAAAAGCTCATTCAACTGTTAAAAAAATGTGAATGAACAAAGTTACATCAACTAGGCAGATGTTCTCCTGTCACTTTAAAAATTAAAAACTACTCGTTTCGCACTTGCATTTCCTTCACTACTGTATTCAACACTTATCGAATCTAAGGAAACTGTCTGGCGCACAAAATTTACTTCTTTCGTATCTACAGTTTCTTATCACAGCTCGATGACGAAATTTGTAGTTTTTCGATGTTGGTCACAGTTACTATAATATTTAATTTCCAAATACTCTGCAGCATAAAAATTGAAGGGTTTGCTGGTACTTTATGGTTGGTTCGTGTTAGGTTATATGTTGCTGTGTACTAAATGTAGGCATCATATCCAAATCGTTTTTAAAGTTGAAAGAAAATCCACATCTCACTACGGTCTGGAGAAAATAGAAGTCAAAGTATTTTATTTGACTGCGCTGTCTAAAGTGCAACATACAAGTAACATGTAGCTCATTCGCCAACAGTTCGTGCAAATAGACGCACGTCTCTCTAATTACGGTCACGATTTATTGTTGTACATAGTGCTGGAAGAAAATCATGAAGAAGACTTTCTACTTCAATAGTTACATAATGGAAAAGCTGAAACACATCTCATATACAGGACAAAGCTTGACAAAAGTTTCTTTGCAACACGTATCAATCGTCATTTATTAAACGAATACGATTCCTATTACATAGTATGTTAGAGTGAACTTAAAGATCTGGATCTATTTCGTAACATTTGTCTAAATTAAATTTTAATGCAGGCTATTGTTCAAATGGCTCTGAGCATTATGGGACTTAACATCTGAGGTCATCCACTAGAACTTAGAACTACTTAAACCTAACTCACTTACGGACATCACACAGATTCATGCCCGAGACAGAATTCGAACCTGCGACCGTAGCAGTGACGTGGTTCCAGACTGAAGCGCCTAAAACCGTTCGGCCAGGCTACTGTCTTCATCTATAGTAATACCTATATGTTATTTTCAGAATCAAAACATGAATGAAAATTGCAGCACTGATACAGACACGAACTCCTGCAGTGTCCCATAATAGGTGTTTCTGTTGGAAGCGAAGCTGATACATCAAGAAAAATTGAGAAGTAAAATAGAATTTCTGAAAGGAAAATCCGATATTTACAAAAAAAGCTTCATTGTCAAATGAAGCAAAAAGCAGTTCACAACTTGCACATGTAAAGAGGAATGAATTTAAAAACTTATGTAATAAGTACCTAACTAAATATTTATCACAACTTCTTGAATTAACTTTTTCTTCCTTAAAAAGTTTCGGTTAAGTCGGTTTGACAGATTCCGTTTCGTAAGAATCTCCATTTCGAGCAGCAGTAGTAAGCAGCTACCTTATTTTTGCGTTTACTCGGTTTCAATATGGAGTCGAGGGCAACACTTGACTTCATATAGGTCAAAGGAAACGGCTTCTGTTATCATTTATATATACTGTTTATTCTGTTTCCATATCATGTATCCCTTATCTCTCTCATGAGAAACTCCTATTAGAGGTCTACTTTTCTTATTTTCCACTCTATTATTTTCCACTTACACCATCTTCGGTATTCCCTGCTATCGCTTTCCCTTTCTCCTTCCCAACCCTCTTTCTTCTCTGTCTTATATGTACTCAGACACGAACACACAAGCTTGCTCATTTACCTCATTAACCAGCTCTTACTCTCTCATACACACACACACGTACACAGGATTCGAGAATACAATTGAGGTCTTAGCGTTCGGTGAGACGATCGACAATGTAGTTAAAATGTTCAAATGTGTGTGAAATCTTATGGGACATAACTGCAAAGGTCATCAGTCCCTAAGCGTACACACTACTTAACCTAAATTACCCTAAAGACAAACACACACACCCATGCCCGAGGGAGGACTCGAACCTCCGCCAGGACCAGCCGGACAATGTAATTAATTCATCGCTTTCTAGTCGCATATTTTTGAACTATGAGTATTGGGTAACTTACATTTCAGGTACAGTCTCACCATAAGAACATTAAGATGAATGCATGAGCTGTTAAGCTGATTGTGCGATAATTCTCGCACTTGTCAGCTCTTACAGTCTTCAGAGTTGTGTGGATGATATTTTTCCGGAAGTCTGATGGTATGCCGCCAGACTCATATATTCTACACACCAACTTGAATAGTTGTATAGTCGTTTTGTTGCCACTCCCCTCAATGATTTTAGAAATTCTGACGGAATGTTATCCATCCCTTCTGCCTTATTTGATATTAACTCCTCTAAAGCTCTTTTACATTCTGATTCTAATACTCGATCTCCTATCACTTTCACATCGGCTTCTGTTTCTTGTTCTATCACAGCAGACAAACCTTCCCACTCAGAGAGGCCTTGCACCTCTCCGTTCTCTCCTCTGCATTTAGCAGTGGAAGTCTCATACGTTCTTAATGTTACCACTCTTACTTTTCATTTCACTGAAGGTTCTTTTGACTCTCCTATATGCTGAGTCAGGCCTTCCGACAATCATTTCTTTTTCGATTTCTTCACGTTTATCATGCAGCAATTTCGTCTTAGCTTTCCCACACTTCCTATTTATTTCATTCCTCGGCTATTTGTACTTCTGTATATCTGAATTTCCCTGAGCATTTTTGCACGTCCTTCTTTCATCGATCAGCTGAAGTATTTCTTCTGTTATCCATGGTTTCTTTGCAATTACCTTCTTTGTACCTATGTTTTCCTTTCCAACTTCTGTGAATGCCCGTTTTAGAGATGTCCATTCCTCTTCAACTGTAGTGCCGACTGACCTATTTCTCTTTGCTGTATGTACAGCCGTAGAGAACTTCAAGCGTGTCTCGTCATTCCTTAGTACTCCTGTATTCCACTTCTTTGCATATTGATTCTTCCTGACTAATCTCTTAAACTTCAGCCTACTGTTCGTCACTACCAAATTGTCTTCTGAGTCTATATCTGCTCCTGGGTAAGCCTTACGATCCAGTATCTTATTTCGGAATCCCTGCTTGACCATGATGTAATCTACATGAAATCTTCCCGTGTCGCCCGGCTTTTTCCTAGTATACCTCCTCCTCTTGCGCTTCTTGAACAGAGTATTCGCTACTAGTAGTTGAAATTCATTGCAGAACTCAGTCTTTCTCCTCTCTCATTCTCTGCCCCAAGCCTGTATTCTTCTGTAACCTTTTCCTTTACTCCTTCCCCTACAACTGCATTCCAGTTCCCCATGACTATTAGATTTTCTTCTCGCTTTACGTACTGTATTACGCTTTTAATGCCGTCGTATACTTTCTCTGTCTTTAAAAAATGTTCAAATGTGTGTGAATTCCTAAGGGACAAACTGCTGAGGTCATTGGTCCCTAAACTTACACACTACATAAACTAGCTTATACTAAGAATAACACACATACCCATGACCTCCGGCGGGAGGGTCAGACGGTTTATGTGGCTCAGAAAACGATGTACATACAACACTAAGTAATGTTCACGAATATCAGTCACACGCCATCCACATGCTATGTGGGGTTCATCTGAAACTATTGTTTACTGCCTTCATGTCGAGGTCTGATTGTGCTACAGAAGAAATCAAGCTGTCCACCTATTTAGCAAATTGTTTAGTCTCATGCAGAAATTTGTAAAATTATGTATTCAAAAACAATTTAGCTGAAACAAAAAATGTTGGTATTAACAAGTGTGTTATTCAAGTATTTCATATTTTTTTAGCTTCATATCTGCAGGGGCCCCCCCATGAACCATGGACCTTGCCGTTGGTGGGGAGGCTTGCGTGCCTCAGCGATTCAGATAGCCGTACCGTAGGTGCAACCACAACGGACGGGTATCTGTTGAGAGGCCAGACAAACGTGTGATTCCTGAAGAGGGGCAGCAGCCTTTTTAAGGAGTTGCAGGGTCAACAGTCTGGATGATTGACTGATCTGGCCTTGCAACATTAACCAAAACGGCCTTGCTGTGCTGGTACTGCGAACGGCTGAAAGCAAGGGGAAACTACAGCCGTAATTTTTCCCGAGGACATGCAGCTTTACTGTATGATTAAATGATGATGGCGTCCTCTTGGGTAAAATATTCCGGAGGTAAAATAGTCCCCCATTCGGATCTCCGGGCGGGGACTACTCAGGAGGATGTCGTTATCAGGAGAAAGAAAACTGGCATTCTACGGATCGGAGCGTGGAATGTCAGATCCCTTAATCGGGCAGGTAGGTTAGAAAATTTAAAAAGGGAAATGGATAGGTTAAAGTTAGATATAGTGGGAATTAGTGAGGTTCGGTGGCAGGAGGAACAAGACTTCTGGTCAGGTGATTACAGGGTTATAAACACAAAATCAAATAGGGGTAATGCAGGAGTAGGTTTAATAATGAAGAGGAAAATAGGAATGCGGGTAAGCTACTACAAACAGCATAGTGAACGCATTATTGTGGCCAAGATAGATACGAAGCCCACACCTACTACAGTAGTACAAGTTTATATGCCAACTAGCTCTGCAGATGATGAAGAAATTGAAGAAATGTACGATGAAATAAAAGAAATTATTCAGATAGTGAAGGGAGACGAAAATTTAATAGTAATGGGTGACTGGAATTCGAGTGTAGGAAAAGGGAGAGAAGGAAACATAGTAGGTGAATATGGATTGGGGCTAAGAAATGAAAGAGGAAGCCGCCTAGCAGAATTTTGCACAGAGCACAACTTAATCATAGCTAACACTTGGTTTAAGAATCATGAAAGAAGGTTGTATACGTGGAAGAACCCTGGAGATACTAAAAGGTATCAGATAGATTATATAATGGTAAGACAGAGATTTAGGAACCAGGTTTTAAGTTGTAAGACATTTCCAGGGGCAGATGTGGACTCTGACCACAATCTATTGGTTATGACCTGTAGATTAAAACTGAAGAAACTGCAAAAATGTGAGAAATTAAGGAGATGGGACCTGGATAAACTGAAAGAACCAGAGGTAGTACAGAGTTTCAGAGAGAGCATAAGGGAACAATTGACAGGAATAGGGGAAAGAAATACAGTAGAAGAAGAATGGGTAGCTCTGAGGGATGTAGTAGTGAAGGCAGCAGAGGATAAAGTAGGTACAAAGACGAGGGCTGCTAGAAATCCTTGGGTAACAGAAGAAATATTGAATTTAATTGATGAAAGGAGAAAATATAAAAATGCAGTAAATGAAGCAGGCAAAAAGGAATACAAACGTCTCAAAAATGAGATCGACAGGAAGTGCAAAATGGCTAAACAGGGATGGCTAGAGGACAAATGTAAGGATGTAGAAGCTTATCTCACTAGGGGTAAGATAGATACTGCCTACAGGAAAATTAAAGAGACCTTTGGAGAGAAGAGAACCACGTGTATGAATATCAAGAGCTCAGATGGCAGCCCAGTTCTAAGCAAAGAAGGGAAGGCAGAAAGATGGAAGGAGTATATAGAAGGCTTATACAAGGGCGATGTACTTGAGGACAATATTATGGAAATAGAAGAGGATGTAGATGAAGACGAAATGGGAGATACGATAGTGCGTGAAGAGTTTGACAGAGCACTGAAAGACCTGAGTCGAAAGAAGGCCCCCGGAGTAGACCACATTCCATTAGAACTACTGACGGCCTTGGGAGAGCCAGTCATGACAAAACTCTACCAGCTGGTGAGCAAGATGTATGAGACAGGCGAAATACCCTCAGACTTCAAGAAGAATATAATAATTCCAATCCCAAAGAAAGCAAGTGCTGACAGATGTGAAAATTACCGAACTATCAGTTTAATAAGCCACGGCTGCAAAATACTAACGCGAATTCTTTACAGACGAATGGAAAAACTGGTAGATGCAGACCTCGGGGAGGATCAGTTTGGATTCCGTCGAAATGTTGGAACACGTGAGGCAATACCGACCTTACGACTTATCTTAGAAGAAAGATTAAGAAAAGGCAAACCTACGTTTCTAGCATTTGTAGACTTAGAGAAAGCTTTTGACAATGTTGACTGGAATACTCTTTTTCAAATTCTAAAGGTGGCAGGGGTAAAATAAAGGGAGCGAAAGGCTATTTATAATTTGTACAGAAACCAGATGGCAGTAATAAGAGTCGAGGGGCATGAAAGGGAAGCAGTGGTTGGGAAAGGAGTGAGACAGGGTTGTAGCCTCTCCCCGATGTTATTCAATCTGTATATTGAGCAAGCAGTAAAGGAAACAAAAGAAAAATTTGGAGTAGGTATTAAAATTCATGGAGACGAAGTAAAAACTTTGAGGTTCGCCGATGACATTGTAATTCTGTCAGAGACGGCAAAGGACTTGGAAGAGCAGTTGAACGGAATGGACAGTGTCTTGAAAGGAGGATATAAGATGAACATTAACAAAAGCAAAACGAGGATAATGGAATGTAGTCAAATTAAATCGGGTGATGCTGAGGGAATTAGATTAGGAAATGAGACACTTAAAGTAGTAAAGGAGTTTTGCTATTTAGGAAGTAAAATAACTGATGATGGTCGAAGTAGAGAGGATATAAAATGTAGACTGGCAATGGCAAGGAAAGCGTTTCTGAAGAAGAGAAATTTGTAAACATCGAATATAGATTTATGTATCAGGAAGTCGTTTCTGAAAGTATTTGTTTGGAGTGTAGCCATGTATGGAAGTGAAACATGGACGATAACTAGTTTGGACAAGAATAGAATAGAAGCTTTCGAAATGTGGTGCTACAGAAGAATACTGAAGATAAGGTGGATAGATCACGTAACTAATGAGGAGGTATTGAATAGGATTGGGGAGAAGAGAAGTTTGTGGCACAACTTGACTAGAAGAAGGGATCGGTTGGTAGGACATGTTTTGAGGCATCAAGGGATCACAAATTTAGCATTTGAGGGCAGCGTGGAGGGTAAAAATCGTAGAGGGAGACCGAGAGATGAGAACACTAAGCAGATTCAGAAGGATGTAGGTTGCAGTATGTACTGGGAGATGAAGCAGCTTGCACAGGATAGAGTAGCATGGAGAGCTGCATCAAACCAGTCTCAGGACTGAAGACAACAACAACAACATCTGCAGGGTACTGAATCAAGGTTGCAATATTCACAGTGCAGCATTTGCTTAAGATTTTGTTTCCGATTTCCTACTTAGGTGCTTGCAATTCGTTTAAAGAAGAAGAAAAACACAGCCGCATTATACTAGTCATCCACCCAAATCAGTACCAGTAGCTGCTCTGACAGTGGCCGCAATACCACTGCGCTTGTCAGCCACAACTAAGCTCTCTATCTCTGTCGTTGCCACAGTGGTGGCTAAGCTGGATAATTGGCGATGTGGCAGATTAGTTTAGTTTTATTTACAATGAGGAACAACATTCCTGCCCTAAAACCATAAATCTAATAACTCAATCGGGCATCTTAACTGAAAATAACTCATATTGTTTAATGAAAATGACGAAAAAATCAAGTAAATTTAGCAGGATAATTCTATGCTATTCCAAGAGGTAGCTCGAAGATCACAGAGTTACCAAACATCTGCGATGTTACCAATTGAACTAACCAGAGGAAGGATACATATTCACAACCAATGTCTTTCATGAGAGAGTTTGGAAGTGAGGAGAACAGCTCACATCTCAAAGACACAACCGCTGAGTTGAGCAAGGGCCAAAATAGCAAACATATAACCCAGCGATTTTTACTCACATTTCTGTAACTAGGTTTAGAGGCCAGAGTGTATGCTGTACCTCAGAAATCAATAAGTGTCATAATGTCATATTATTGTCGTCTTTGTAGCTTAAGTGTACTGCAACCTGGAAAGCTTTTCACTTGACGCTGTTCGCTTTCTTGGATCATTTGCAGTGGTTATCGTATAAACACTATGTATAGGTAAACCATCTTTTGATCATTATAGATTTTAAAAAATGTTTCCGTTAAGAATGCGGTAATTGGCACCAGCCACAAAGCAGAGGAACACAAATGAAAATACAACAACACCAGCATTAATTGCTAAACGTGACCATCCGCAGATAAATACAGATAAATTTGTAAGTTGCTAATAGTTTACAGTTTTGAATGTAAGAAAGGTTAGTGGATAATAAAACCATTTGCGGTGATCGAAGAAATCGGCTCAAAACGTCGTGTGGAAATGAAACCACCGAATGTATACATTGCAAGTTCGATTCCAGCTTCTGCTGCCGGCCGGTGTGGCGGAACGGTTCTGGGCGCTTCAGTCTGGAACCGTGTGACTGCTACGGTCGCAGGTTCGAATCCTGTCTCGGGCATGAATGTGTGTGATGTCCCTAGGTGAGTTAGGTTTAAGTAGTTTTAAGTTCTAGGGGACTGATGACCTCAGATGTTAAGTCCCATAGTGATCAGAGCCATTTGAACCATTTTTGAACCAGCTTCTGCTAACATGAAAGAAGCAATTTTCAACCAGATGTATAAAAGGTAATAATGAGTAGAATATGCTGTCTTTAAGGAAATCTGCCATACAGTCTACAAAACTATAAAAAAGAAAAGCATTATCTAATCAAATGATTTCAATACAGCTGCTGATAGTATTTTGTCAATAAAGCTTGAATGACCAAATGAATGAACTTTTCAGTTTGCAGTATATGACAAGAAGGAACAAAAATAACAATAAGATGTTCACAGCAGTTACGAGGTTTTTATGTTTACTCTGCTGGTGCGTATGTTGGTGTGAGTGTATGTAGAAAGCGTCATTTTTTTATTTGAAGTTCAGCATTTGTTTTTTCCAGTTACATATCGGATTTTATATATTTGTATCTCATGGTTGTTGTTCAAGCGCTTCAAATTGATTCTCAAGTGAGAAAAAACTATTTAACTTCTGAGATGTATTATTTGCGCTGGATTAAAGGGAGCCGAATGTGACTAACTGGAGCCTTTTAACGCTCGTGTGACATCTGCATTCAATTGGCAAGATTCGGAAGTCTCGTATAGGAGTACTGCATGTTCCGATTCAACTAGAATTTTTGCTTGAACATCAGTTCATTCGTAGAACATACCCTTGCAATATCGTTACTGGTGAGTGGTGCCTTTATGTAGCCGTAACTTCATCACCCTGACTAATATTTTCTGCGATTTTTCCTAAATCGATTTTAAGGCAAATGCCAGGATGGTTTCTGGAAGGGGCAGGGCCTATTTCCTTTCATGTGCTTCTTAATACCTGCTTGTGCTCCATCTCTAACGACCTTGTCGCGAACGGGACATTGAACACTATTCTCCCTTCAAGCGAAAGCCGGTGTGGGTTGTCAAAATACCATATTTTCATCTGTTGGCACAAAGAGGCTGTTCTGTACTACGAACCGCTCCCCAGGGATGTGTCTATGGCGGCTGGAATTTGTTTTAACAACTGAGACGCCATATATTTGCAGTGCAAGGAAGCGATTAAAAATATTGCGTCAAGTGTCGTCTCTTTCCGATAGCGGGAACCTGATCTACGCTGATTTCAGAAAAGAAACTATCCAGCAGCTTAGTTGGAGCTCATCTCTTGATTTTGCGATATAAGGAATTTATCTTTCCCGCTCCTTCTCGAACCGCCAACTGGAAAATTCCTTTGCAGAACAAAAGTCCCTTCAAACATGGTTTAATATCTTTAATTCAAAAACAATAGTTTTCTGTATACGGGGAATCGAAAAACTACCCAAGGGTTTGCAGACAGTTCTGTCGTAATACTTTTTTGTTGATTTATTCCCTCCATTACATTCATCGGTTGTGTTCAGTAAACTAAAGAATATCTGAGGTATCGATAGCTATGATGGCAAGCTGTTTCACAGAGGAAGACCGCACTGCAGTTCCTTCTCTAAATCTTCACACAAACGAAAAAATGGCTGACATCGAAATAAGTGTCCAAGGAATAGAAAAGCAACTGGAATCACTCAACAGAGGAAAGTCCGCTGGACCTGACGGGATACCAATTCGATTCTACAGAGAGTACGCGAAAGAACTTGTCCCCCTTCTAACAGCCGTGTACCGTAAGTCTCTAGAGGAACGGAAGGTTCCAAATGATTGGGAAAGAGAACAGGTAGTCCCAGTCTTCAAGAAGGGTCGTCGAGCAGATGCGCAAAACTACAGACCTATATGTCTGAGGTCGATCTGTTGTAGAATTTTAGAACATTTTTTTTTTTTTTGCTCGCGTATCATGTCGTGTTTGGAAACCCAGAATTTCCTCTGTAGGAATCAACATGGATTCCGGAAACAGCGATCGTGTGAGACCCAACTCGCTTTATTTGTTCATGAGACCCAGAAAATATTAGATACAGGCTCCCGGGTAGATGCCGTTTGCCTTGACTTCCGGAAGGCGTTCGATACAGTTCCGCACTGTCGCCTGATAAACAAAGTAAGAACGTTACGGAATATCAGACCAGCTGTGTGGCTGGATTGAAGAGTTTTTATCAAACAGAACACAGCATGTTGTTATCAATGGAGAGACGTCTACAGACGTTAAGGTAACCTCTGGCGTTCCACAGGGGAGTGTTATGGGACCATTGCTTTTCACAATATATATATAAATGACCTAGTAGATAGTGTCGGAAGTTCCATGTGACTTTTCGAGGATGATGCTGTAGTATACAGAGCAGTTGCAGCATTAGAAAATTGTAGCGAAATGCAGAAAGATCTGCAGCGGATAGGCACTTGGTGCAGGGAGTGGCAACTGACGCTTAACATAGACAAATGTAATGTATTGCGAATACATAGAAAGAAGGATCCTTTATTGTATGATTATATGATAGCGGAACAAACAATGGCAGCAGTTACTTCTGTAAAATATCTGGGAGTATGCGTGCGGAACGATTTGAAGTGAAATGATCACATAAAATTAATTGTTGGTAAGGCGGGTACCAGGTTGAGATTCAAACACTCGTTCGACCTATACTCGAGTATTGCTCACCAGTGTGGGATCCGTACCAGATCGGGTTGACGGAGGAGATAGAGAAGATCCAAAGAAGAGCGGCGCGTTTCGTCACAGGGTTATTTGGTAACCGTGATAGCGTTACGGAGATGTTTAGCAAACTCAAGTGGCAGACTCTGCAAGAGAGGCGCTCTGCATCGCGGTGTAGCTTGCTCGCCAGGTTTCGAGAGGGTGCGTTTCTGGATGAGGTATCGAATATATTGCTTGCCCCTACTTATACCTCCCGAGGAGATCACGAATGTAAAATTACAGAGATTCGAGCGCGCACGGAGGCTTTCAGACAGTCGTTCTTCCCGCGAACCATACGCGACTGGAACAGAAAAGGGAGGTAATGACAGTGGCACGTAAAGTGCTTTCCGCACACACCGTTGGGTGGCTTGCGGAGTAGATATCTAGATGTAGATGTAGATCTAGATGCAGTACCACCACCAGTACTGCAGTACCAACGTGTATTACGTTTTCCTGCTCCTACCTACGCGCCGCATTCCAGGCAGAATACAGAAATATCGACAATAAAAACCTAATGCAAATGAATTAAATCTATCAGGATAACATCTCGACGAAAGTTTACTTAAACCAAAACAAAAAATGTCTATAACACGAGCTACCAAAAATTTCACATATTAAAAAGATAGTATCCACTTCTGGCCTAACTATGGTATATGTCTACATATAGTCCCTTGCATTACCCACGTTTCATTACAGGACTGCGACGAAAATATGGAGACATGGCAGTGAGAACAGCACGTGAATAAACCCAGTTAACAAATTATTCAATGTGTGAGTCAGCGTTCCTGCATCTCAATCGATACGGGAACACAACCTCTCTGAGGTGCGACAACGCGCGGTTTAGCATCTCTGGGCTCGAAAATTAGTGTTACATTTGCTAGCTTCGTAGCAACGGTCCCTCCTACCTCTCACAATTACGTAAAGGAAACTCATTTAGTGTATTCAGGTGTTTCTTTTTCCAGAAAATGATTTAAAATTAGGTACTACGCAGGTTTTTAATGTGGTCGGAACTGGAAATTTTTTTGTTACTTCTATTTTTAGTGAAATCCTGCTTAAATAGGTCATATGCTTGTTTCAAGCAAGATAACCAGTTTTCGAGACATTCTGTCTGGAAAATTAAAAATTCATTATTCTATGAATCTGGCATAATGTTCAAATTCGATTATAGTTCATTCAAATTTTTCTTCTGTTTCTCCACAACTATTTGTCTTTTATACATATAGGATGGCTAGAGGACAAATGTAAGGATGTAGAGGCTTATCTCACTAGGGGTAAGATAGATACTGCCTACAGGAAAATTAGAGACCTTTGGAGAAAAGAGAACCATTTGTATGAATATCAAGAGCTCAGATGGAAACACAGTTCTAACCAAAGAAGGGAAAGCAAAAGATGGAAGGAGTATATAGAGGGTCTATGCAAGGGCGATGTACTTGAGGACAATATTATAGAAATGGAAGAGAATGTAGATGAAGATGAAATGGGAGATACGATACTGCGTGAAGAGTTTGACAGAGCACAGAAAGACCTGAGCCGAAACAAGGCCCTCGGAGTAGACAACCTTCCATTAGAACTACTGACGGCCTTGGGAGAGCCAGCCCTGACAAAACTCTACCATCTGGTGAGGAACATGTATGAGACAGGTGAAGTACCCTCAGACTTCAAGAAGAATATAATATTTCCAATTCCAAAGAAAGAAGGTGTTCACAGATGTGAAAATTACCGAACTATCAGTTTAATAAGCCACAGCTGCAAAATTGTAACGCCAATCCTTTACAGAAGAATGGAAAAACTAGTAGAAGCCGACCTCGAGGAAGATCAGTTTGGATTCCGTAGAAATGTTGGAACACGTGAGGCAATACTGACCTTACGACTTACCTTAGTAGAAAGATTAAGGCAAGGCAAACGCTACGTTTCTAGAATTTGTAGACTTAGAGAAAGCTTTTGACAATGTTGACTGGAATACTCTCTTCCAAATTCTAATGATAGCAGTGGTAAAATACAGGGAGCGAAAGGCTATTTACAATTTGTACAGAAACCAGATTGCAGTTATAGGAATCGAGGGGCATGAAAGGGAAGCAGTGGTTCGGAAGGGAGTGAGACAGGTTTGTAGCCTCTCCCCGATGTTATTCAATCTGTATACTGAGGAAGCAGTAAAGGAAACAAAAGAAAAATTCGGAGTAGGTATTGAAATCCATGGAAAAGAAATAAAAGCTTTGAGGTTCGCCGATGACATTGTAATTGTGTCAGAGACAGCAAAGGACTTGGAAGAGCAGTTGAACGGAATGGACAGTGTCATGAAAGGAGGATATAAGATGAACATCAACAAAAACAAAACGAGGATAATGAAATGTTGTTGAATTAATTCGGGTGATGCTGAGGGAATTAGATTAGGAAGTGAGACACTTAAAGTGGTAAAGGAGTTTTGCTATTTGGGGAGCAAAATAACTAATGATAGTCGAAGTAGAGAGGATATAAAATGTAGACTGGCAATGGCAAGGAAAGCGTTTCTAACGAAGAGAAATTTGTTAACATCGAATATTGATTTCAGTGTCAGGAAGTCGTTTCTGAAAGTATTTGTATGGAGTGTAGCCATGTATGGAAGTGAAACATGGACGATAAATAGTTCGGACAGGGGGAAAGTAGAAGCATTCGAAATGTGGTGCTACAGAAGAATGCTAAAGATTAGATGGGTAGATCACATAACTAATGATGAGGTATTGAATAGAATTGGGGAGGAGTTTGTGGCACAACTTGACTAGAAGAAGGGATCGGTTGGTAAGACATGTTCTGAGGCATCAAGGGATCACCAATTTAGTATTGGAGGGCAGCATGGAGGGTAAAAATCGTAGAGGGAGACCAAGAGGTGAATACACTAAGCGGATTCAGAAGGATGTAGTTTGCAGTAGGTACTGGAAGATGAAGAAACTTGCACAGGATAGGGTAGCATGGAGAGCTGCATCAAACCACTCTCAGGACTGAAGACCACAACAACAACAACACATATAGGAACATATATGAGGCACATAAATGCTAGTATTAAAATCTGCAGGAGGAGAGTGAAATTCCTTTTAAAACTGACATTTATTGATTCAGAACAATTCTGCTATACAGTATTTTGTTCAGTATTATGCACCTTAATATTTATATTGGACTCAAAATAATTTTTGTCATAAAAATTAAGAATTAGTGTACGATTAGTCATCAATTGCAGTCATTCAGTCATTATATCACATTTGCAGTAATCCTATGTACAACAACTGCACAACAAAAATACCATGCTATCTGTTGAAAAAACTTATGTTGAACAGCATGTTAGTCTTCATGCACTTTTTTGTCATAAAAATTAAGAATTAGTGTACGATTAGTCATCAATTGCAGTCATTCAGTCATTATATCACATTTGCAGTAATCCTATGTACAACAACTGCACAACAAAAATACCATGCTATCTGTTGAAAAAACTTATGTTGAACAGCATGTTAGTCTTCATGCACTTGCATTTTCTTCAACAACGTCGAGTGCACCCGTACGGAACCGGTGCTAACATCTTCTCTGGAGCTGCCACAGTTCCATGCGAATTGGAGAGAGGGCTGAGTTTGATTCTCTGAATTCCTAGCATCTGGCGTCTGAGCTCTTCCCTAATTATAGCTTAACCCTTGGAGACACTTGGTAGGAGAGTAGGGGGCATCTTGCGCTAATAGTGGGTGGTAAACGAGAGCGTATGATAGCGTTGCTTTCTTGACCCACAATTAAAAACATTGAAATCTAGTATCATATAAATTGTCATCACAAAGACTTTATCTTGTTTTTGTATATAGAGAGCGGATGAATTTTCAACATTACGTTGCTTAATGTGTTCACAGCGAAATACCTTACGCACTTCAGTCATTCTAACATTTTGTAGAACAGTGTGAGCCTAACCCTCAGTTAGTTAGTTACATGTTCCATGTTACATATTCCATAGATCTTTTAAATTATTCTTTTATCGAGATGATGTGGAACGGATTAGTTTATAAGTTATATATAGATGATTAGTGTTAACATTGCTGGAAACAATTTTTGTCATACTATACTCATGCAACTGCACTTAAAAATATATTTTAATATTAGCTATTAGTTTTTAAAGGGAAATTCATTCATGAAATAGGAATTGTCTATGGGTAATAACTTTAGTTTAGCTACCTGTCAAACATTTTATGTAGTTGGGCAAAAAAACAAAGATTTTTGTTGCTGCTTACAGAACTCCTTTCTGCGCTACTGACAGTTTCGACAGTGGGTAATAAGGACACGTTTCCCTCTAGTGTTGTAGTTATGGACCTCGTTGTGTTTCTTAAACTGTGATGAATTAGTTATGACGAAATTCATCAATCAATATATGTATTATAACGGAGCAATTAAAATGTCTAGCTCATAGGAGAGATACCAGCAGGACATCCGTGGGTGAACATTACATAGTATTCTTGCAGCTCCCTTTTGTGCAATCAATACTTCCTTTCTATTGCAAGAGGAGAATTAATCCAGAAAATTATTCGATAAAAGATTAATGAGTGGAAATATGTAAAACATGTCACGAGGTTAATTCGTTTGTTTCCAGGATCAGCAGTTAAACAAAGAGCAAAAGTACGTGTACCTCAACTTAATTGTTTGAGAAGCTCAGTAATATGTTTCTTCCACTCCTAGTCTTCAGCAATATGTACACCCAAAAATTTGGGGCATTCTGCCCAATACAGTGACCCCTGGTCATGTGCTAAATCAATTGTTGCTATGACTATTTGTTGTACAGAACTGAATGCAGCGGTTCTTTTTAATAAAAGGAGAGTAAGTTTTCTGAGAAGCATTAAGTAATTCTTTGGAAAATATCATTCACAATCTCTTCTGCTGCTTTCATTCTAATGGAATTTGTTATAACACTTGTTCCAGTTCTGCCTGTTGAATATTAAGAGGAACTTCACTTACATAAGGTACAGGAATACACCCAAAACTGAATGAAGCTGGACATGTTAGGAAAAAACGGCAGCAACAGTGCCAGAGGAACTGTGATTAAATGTGTGGGGAAAGATATCATCATTGGTAGATACCTAATCCTGAACACATAGGAAAATTGTTCAAGTTGAAAATATACGAAATAGTTCCATGTACGTAATTACTCTTTTCGTTTAAATAACTGACTAAGCAACAAAAGCTGAAACAATTATGCATTAACATAATATCTGTAAAATTATTAAAAAGATTTAAAATATACACAAGACTTTTTTGCGTAGAATATTATAAGAAATATTTTTTGTAGTTACAGTTCTCTTCTAAAAAAATAATCATCTTCTAAAATCCAACATTTTCCTGAAGTTTCAGAACTTTATAAATTATTTGTTCCCATTTGCTGTATTTTTCACTAATTTGCCTGGGGTACAAGTCGTGTACTGAATAATATCGAACAGTAAGTCACAAGAAGGAAATGTCGTTCAAGATTGAAGCCTTTATGAAAGGGCTTTATTCGAATCTTGTGGCGTGTTTCATTTGTTATAACTCAATAATACCTTTTGACGAAGGATAGAATAAACTAATAGTGACATCTCAATCTACAATTCTTCTAGTATTTAAACGTTACTGTTGCCCTAACTACAAATGAGGAAATCGTGTATGGTAAAGCATGATAATGAAGAACCAATGAAAAATGCTCCTGTAGGAGCACAAAAAACGCGAATATGCTGCTCTTTAAAATACTCTGACAGAAAAATGTACAACCACCTGCCTCATTCCTCATATCGCCTTCTTCACCAAAAATTTTGGCTATGTCAACATCTTTTTGCTCCTCTAACACAGAACATTCTAAATCCTTTTGCTCAGTCTCTCTTTGTAGTTAAGCCTCGATACTCAGTATCTCCACCTCACTGCCACTGTCTATCAATATCTCTCTCCCACTTACTCCTTCTTCTCACATTGACACTTCCTCCTCTTTGCCTCTTCCACTGTCACTGTCTTCATCCATTTCTCTCGCTCTTCCTTATCAATGTCTCCTTCTCTTCCACTTTTACTGTCTCTCTGTCTGACTGCCAGTATTTTTGTCCCATTGTTTTTCTCTGCCACTGCCAATATGTCTTTCTTTCTGGCTTACAGACTGCTGCCTTTTCTTCAACCACCACTGTCTCCTCTCCACACATGTCCTTGGTGAAGGTTTCCTCACGATTTAGTAACCTAGATCGGAAATATTTAACATGTGTGTGTGAGTAAAAGGGAAAGTAGGCAGATTTTTTTGTGATAAACGTCGCCAATCTCGGGAGTAAGGAGGGATCATGATCCCACAAAGCTGTGTACGATATCCACTCATCTCTCTTTCTCATTCTTCTTCATTTCCACTGCCTCCTTGCTCTTTTGCTACCACCTTTGTCCTTCTCTCTATCTCTTTTACTACCACTGTCTCTCACTATTACTATCTCATCTCTCTTTGGCTCCCGTTGCTGTTGTCTATAACTGTCTCTCTTTCTCTTTTACTGCCACTTTTTCTCTCCCACCGTCATTGTCCTCTTTCTCTTCCATCATCACTATGTCTGCGTTACTCTCTTTCAGCACAATAAAGCGCGAATGTGTTCGCATGCCAAAACTTTTGGTGTAGAAGGCGGAATTAGGATTGAGGCAGCTGGTTCCCCACTTTTCTGTTGAAGGGGAGCATATTCTCCTTTTTAGAGCTTTAACAGGAGCGTTTTTCAGTTGGTTCTCTTCTTTTCACTATTACAGCAGTGTGTGCTGCTTGTATAAAATGAATTCTGTAGGTCAGTAAAGTATTAACACCTTATTTATATAATTCACCACATTTACATACTTTGACAAACAGAAACAACAAATAAGTACAAATAATACAAAATCGTCTCCCATATAAGGCCAAGTTCACTTTACACTGCTTTACATAAAAATGCACAACATTTTAGGCTACAACTAAAGTATGCCAAATAATTCCATTTCCAAGCGCAAAAAATTTCGTATGAGAAAATAATTTTTTGTAAGGTGCTTACGCCACCAGATGACATTATCGAATTATTTCCAGGCCAGGCTTGATGTGTCCATTATACAAAAACAGCGCGTCATAAAGTTTTAGGTGGAAAAATGGCGACCAAAAACGTAGTTTGGTGACTACGGAACATTTGTGATGACCCCAGATCTCTTGCCATGTAATCACTACGTCAGTTAAAACTACATTTAAGCCTCAGATCGGATATTACGTGAATATTTTACATCATAAGTACGGTAGCTCTGAACAACTGGATCTCGGTAACGGATAGTGATGTAACTAAGCAGTTTCAAGGTTCCCTTAGAACATCGTCTTACGATCTTGTGGTAAACATTTTGACGATTCGCCATCCCCACAATTTGTTCTTTTGGTATCCAAAAATCGTTGCTTTTCTGATGTTTCATGACGGATAAAGATTCCCGAAAGCGGGAAAATGGCATTTCCAGATAAATGTCTAAAGAATATATAGGTAAAATTTGAGCCACTTGATATGGTTAGTTGTTTTTATAATAGCGGCCCACGGTGCAAAAGCGGCCAAAAACTGGTCTTTGTGGTTTCCTGCGTAAGCATGGTAACTTTGAACATCTGGTTCTCGGTAACGGATAATGACATCGAAAAAAGTTTCGAAGTTCCGAGAGAACATCATCGTAAGAAGATATGGTAAAAATTTTGACGATTTGCCATGAACAGAAAAAAATGTTCAAATGTGTGTGAAATCTTATGGGACTTAACTGCTAAGGTCATCAGTCCCTAAGCTTACACAATACTTAACTTAAATTATCCTAAGGACAAACACACACACACCCATGCCCGAGGGAGGACTCGAACCTCCGCCGGGACCAGCCGCACAGTCCATGACTGCAGAGCCTTAAACCGCTCGGCTAATCCTGCGCGGCGCCATGAACAGAAATAATGGAATTGCCCGTCCCCACAATTGGTATTTTTGTACCCAAAAATCATGGTTTTCCTCGGAACCGCCCACGAACAAATGATGCTTTTATAAGCCGCCTAAGGCACACCCCTGTTCACACCTAATGTAAAAGAACCAACCGATTTGCTCCATTTGCCTGCTCTTGAGGATGTGTGTAATGTTTAAATTTTGACGCTGTACTGTAGGATAGCTACATATGGCTCTGAGCACTATGGGACTTAACTTCTGAGGTCATCAGTCCCCTAGACTTAGAACTACTTAAACCTAACTAACCTAAGGACATCACACACATCCATGCTCGAGGCAGGATTCCAACCTGCGACCGTAGCAGCAGCGCGGTTCCGCACTGAAGCGCATAGAACCGCTCAGCCACAACGGCCGGCGGATAGCTACAGTTTGCTCGTTCTTCCGATATGTATATACACTCCTGGAAATAGAAAAAAGAACACATTGACACCGGTGTGTCAGACCCACCATACTTGCTCCGGACACTGCGAGAGGGCTGTACTAGCAATGATCACACGCACGGCACAGCGGACACACCAGGAACCGCGGTGTTGGCCGTCGAATGGCGCTAGCTGCGCAGCATTTGTGCACCGCCGCCGTCAGTGTCAGCCAGTTTGCCGTGGCATACGGAGCTCCATCGCAGACTTTAACACTGGTAGCATGCCGCGACAGCGTGGACGTGAACCGTATGTGCAGTTGACGGACTTTGAGCGAGGGCGTATAGTGGGCATGCGGGAGGCCGGGTGGACGTACCGACGAATTGCTCAACACGCGGGGCGTGAGGTCTCCACAGTACATCGATGTTGTCGCCAGTGGTCGGCGGAAGGTGCACGTGCCCGTCGACCTGGGACCGGACCGCAGCGATGCACGGATGCACGCCAAGACCGTAGGATCCTACGCAGTGCCGTAGGGGACCGCACCGCCACTTCCCAGCAAATTAGGGACACTGTTGCTCCTGGGGTATCGGCGAGGACCATTCGCAACCGTCTCCTTGAAGCAGGTCTACGGTCCCTCACACCGTTAGGCCGTCTTCCGCTCACGCCCCAACATCGTGCAGCCCGCCTCCAGTGGTTTCGCGACAGGCGTGAATGGAGGGACGAATGGAGACGTGTCGTCTTCAGCGATGAGAGTCGCTTCTGCCTTGGTGCCAATGATGGTCGTATGCGTGTTTGGCGCCGTGCAGGTGAGCGCCACAATCAGGACTGCATACGACCGAGGCACACAGGGCCAACACCCGGCATCATTGTGTGGGGAGCGATCTCCTACACTGGCCGTACACCTCTGGTGATCGTCGAGGGGACACTGAATAGTGCACGGTACATCCAAACCGTCATCGAACCCATCGTTCTACCATTCCTAGACCGGGAAGGGAACTTGCTGTTCCAACAGGACAATGCACGTCCGCATGTATCCTGTGCCACCCAACGTGCTCTAGAAGGTGTAAGTCAACTACCATGGCCAGCAAGATCTCCGGATCTGTCCCCCATTGAGCATGTTTGGGACTGGATGAAGCGTCGTCTCACGCGGTCTGCACGTCCAGCACGAACGCTGGTCCAACTGAGGCGCCAGGTGGAAATGGCATGGCAAGCCGTTCCACAGGACTACATCCAGCATCTCTACGATCGTCTCCATGGGAGAATAGCAGCCTGCATTGCTGCGAAAGGTGGATATACACTGTACTAGTGCCGACATAGTGCATGCTCTGTTGCCTGTGTCTATGTGCCTGTGGTTCTGTCAGTGTGATCATGTGATGTATCTGACCCCATGAATGTGTCAATAAAGTTTCCCCTTCCTGGGACAATGAATTCACGGTGTTCTTATTTCAATTTCCAGGAGTGTAGATTGTCACTAGACCAAGGGATATTCAAAACACTTTACTTTTTACGATAATGATGGAAGTTGAAGATACGAATTAAAATTCATACTGCAGTCAGGGCTCGAACCCGAGACTCCTTATTTAGCAGACAGGATGGCTGACCGTTACAAAACCACAGCAGTATAGTCAAAGTACTGCAAGGATTACACAAGTCGAGTGCACTCTCCAACACAAACTTCATATCGAAAGTTCATTTTCCCCCTAAATTGTCACTATAGGCAGAGCTCTCCGGCACTGGATACCGTTGGACGTAATGGGGAAGTCCTGTACTTCAGGTGATCTTATAGATTTTATAATTAAATGTCCCGGGGAAAATTTAATTATAAAATCTATAAGATCACCTGAGGTACAGGACTTCCCCATTACGTCCAACGCTGGGTTGCTATTCCAAGCCGGCCTTGGTGACCGAGCGGTTCTAGGCGCTACTGTCTGGAACAGCGCGACCGCTATGGTCGCACGTTCGAATCGTGCCTCGGGCATGGATGTGTGTGATGTCCTTAGGTTAGTTAGGTTTAAGTAGCTCGAAGTTCTAGGGGATTTATGACCTTAGAAGTTAAGTCCCATAGTGCTCAGAGTCATTTGAACCATTCTTTGCTATTCCAGTGCCGGAGAGCCCTGACAATAATGACAATTTAGGGGGAAAATAAGCTGAATATATGAGCTGAAGTTTCTGTTGGGTAGGGCACTCGATTTGGGCAGTCCGTGCAGCAATGTTGATCATAATGCAAAAGTGCATTTCTGCGTAGTAAGCAAGGAGACATGGGTTCGAGTCCCGGCTGCAACACAAACTTTAATTCATTTCTTTAGCCTCCATCATAATCGTAGATAAAGATGAGGCTTAAATGTCTTGGGGAAAATTTAATTATAAGCTCTATAAGATCATTTGACTTTTCATCTCTGTGATCAATAGAAGGTATGACCCCTGAAAAACAACATTTTCGCCCTGGACTGTCGTGCACGGATTTATACGCTTTGACTAGGTCGCTAGTAACAAGAGAATCAAGAGCAGACTCCTGGAAAGACACCATTTCACACAGAACTTAACACTGCACTCCAGGAATCTCGGTGCATGCTTTTTAATCATTACAAAATTCTCTCGAATTTCCGACACTACTAAACTGCAGATTAACATTGGCTGGCGCGATAGAAAATGCTGTACTCGAGAAATTATGCTGATTCCTTTGAGCAGGTGAAGATTTGGCGTTGTTCTGCTGTTAGGATGGATGCGAACCTTCACAGAATAGAGCAGTAGTACCAAGCTTTTCTCTTTCTCTTCCTCGTACAGGCATTTTGGAAGTGCAGAAGAGGACCGATCCAGTATTCTGAAGCGCGCAATCCACTGCATCACAATCAGTACACCTTCGCGTATTATGTCCCCAGCTTCTTCGAGAGCGCCCCCTCCCCTTATTGCAAAAGGAATCTCAATAGACGTTTTTCTGTGGACAAACAAGAGAAATGATGTCTAGCAAATTATAGTTTTACACTACAGAGCTACTGAAGTAGACTCTGAAGAACACAGCCGTCTTTACTTAATATACGAGGTGTGGCAATAAAAAGACTAAACTCATGCTATAACTCTTTAACAAAAAACCTTACACAACTGAAATGTTATTCCCTTCAATGTAGCCCTCTCCCCGATCGCTGCACAGCTGAATGAGAATTTTCCACTGCTGAAGGCAATGCTGCAAGTCTGTATCTGTTATGCTGTTGAGGAGGACCGTCACTTTTCCCTTCACAGCATCCACGGACTCGAACCTGGTTCGTTTGAGAGCAGACTTCAGTTTTGGGAAGTGGAAGAAGTCGCATAGAACTAGGTCAGGCGAGTACGGAAGATTTCCATCATTGGAATCCTGTTTTCTCCAAACACCGCTTCACAGACGTCGCGTCATGGGCCGGCGCGTTGTTCTGACGAAGAATCCGTGAGCGATTCCCCTTCGTCGCACACATTCACGGAGGTTCTTTTGTACGCGTCTCAGGGAGAGTCCTGAGGTTATTCTCCGCCCCTTCTCTCTGTCGTCGACAAAGGTGGAAAGGCGCACAACAACCGGTCAGGTTTCTGTATTGCCACACCTCGTAGGAGAGCAAATGTTAGAGTCGAAACAGAAACTCTCATTTTAAGCGCTAAAAGAGATGAACAAACGTGTGAAATTTCAAGGTCGGAAAGATGTGGGATGTACGGCCAAGGCATACAGAAATGGCGTGACGCGGAGTCTGGCGGGGACGTGGCTCTGTTTCGAGCCACCTCCATGTTAACTAATGAGGCAGTTCGCACAGAGATCGACTGGCGCGGACGTTTAGCATCGTGGTCCACGCCACGTCCGTTCGTTGCCACGAGAGCGCACCAAAGGGTACCGTGGCGCGGACGTCCAATTAGCGTGCTGCTGTTTTCATTAATTTGAGGTCATCAGATATGTCTTATGTACACTACTGGTCATTAAAATTGCTACGCCAAGAAGAAATGCAGATGATAAACGGGTATTCATTGGACAAATATATTATACTACAACTGAAATGTCACTACATTTTCACGCAATTTGGATGCATAGGTCCTGAGAAATCAGTACCCAGAACAACCACCTCTGGCGTAATAAGGGCCTTGATACGCCCGGGCATTATCAAACAGAGTTTGGATGGCATGTACAGGTACAGCTGCCCATGCCGCTTCAAGACGAGACTACAGTTCATCAAGAGTAGTGACTGGCGTATTGTGACGAGCCAGTTGCTCGGCCACCGTTGACCAGACGTTTTCAATAGGTGAAAGATCTGGAGAATGTGCTGGCCAGGGCAGCAGTCGAACATTTTCTGTGTCCAGAAAGACCCGTAGAGGACCTGCAACATGCGGTCGTGCATTACCCTGCTGAAATGTAGGGTTTCGCAGGGATCGAATGAAGGGTAGAGCCACGGGTCGTAAAACATCTGAAATGTAACGTCCACTGTTCAAAGTGCCGTCAGTGGGAACAAGAGATGACCGAGACCTGTAACCAATGGCACCTCATACCATCACGCCGCCAGTATGGCGATGACGAATTCACGCTTCCAATGTGCGTTCACCGCGATGTCGCCAAATACGGATGCGACCATCACGATTCTGTAAATATAACCTGGATTCATCCGAAAAAATGACGTTTTTCCATTCGAGCACCCAGGTTCGTCGTCGAATACACCGTTGCAGGCGCTCCTGTCTGTGATGCAGCGTCAAGGGTAACCGCAGCAATGGTCTCCGCGCTGATAGTCCATGCTGCTGCAAACGTCGTCGAACTGTTCGTGCAGATGGTTGTTGTCTTGTAAACGTCCCCATCTGTTGACTCAGGGATCGAGAAGTAGTTGCACGATCCGTTACAGCCGTGCAGATAAGATGCCTGTCATCTCGACTGCTAGTGATACGAGGCCGTTGGGATCCAGCACGGCGTCCCGTATTACCCTCCTGAACCCAACGATTCCATATTCTGCTAACAGTCATTGGACCTCGACCAACGCGAACAGCATTGTCACGATACGATAAACCGCAATCGAGATAGGATACAATCTGACCTTTATCAAAATCGGAAACGTGAAGGTACGAATTTCTTCTCCTTACACGAGGCATCACAGCAACGTTTCACCAGGCAACGCCGGTCAACTGCTGTTTGTGTATGAGAAATCGGTTGGAAACTTTCCTCATGTCAGCACGTTGTAGGTGTCGCCAGCGGCGCCAACCTTCTGTGAATGCTCTGAAAAGCTAATCATTTGCATATCACAGCATCTTCTTTCAATCGGTTAAATTCCGTGTCTGTAGCACGTCATCTTCGTGGTGTAGCAATTTTAATGGCCAGTAGTGTAGATGAAGCAAAGCTACATCTTTGCCTGTATATAGTTCCTCAGAAAAACTATTACTTTCAGCGTAAAAAATGAAAAACCATTGTTTTCGGACTCGCGCGTGTTCCCTGCTCTGCAGCCTCTCCTATTCGATTTTGATGAAGCTGTTCGGCAAAATAAACTGATTTTTCGCCATCTTATGATCTGAAATCACCGGTTAACATTGGACTGGTTTTATTCTCGTTACTGTCCAGAGCTATTGTGATACTTACCAAATAAGTAAACCACTGAGCGTATTTTGAAAATTTGCAGTGAAAAATTTGTCACTGACCACTTTATGTTTGGCAGGTTTTACAGGTGGGACATAGATAGCTGTGCTCTAAATACTGCTGGCATACCGACATTGTTTTGAACGGTGGATGGAAGTGATACCTCTTTCCACTCGCAAGTGAATAAGTTACATACGAGGGCTATTTGGAAAGTAAGGAACGATCGTTCAAAAAATGGTTGAAATGGCTCTGAGTACTATGGGACTTAACATCTGAGATCAGTCCCCTAGAACTTAGAACTACTTGAACCTAACTAACGTAAGGACATCACACACATCCATGCCCGAGGCAGGATTCGAACCTGCGACCGTAGCGGTCTCGCGGTTGCAGACTGAAGCGCCTAGAACCGCTCGGCCACACTGGCCGGCAAACGATCGTTTGCGAAATGGAAACAACAGCGAAAATCAAAACTGTTATATTTGCAACAGTTATCTACACCTTCCAGCTACTTCTGTACATAGTCGCCGATCCGGCTTAGACATCTACCACAACGTTGTACCAAGTTTCCAGCAACTTCGTCATACAAGGTAACCTCCTGTGCTTTTCGACGATTTTCTAGACTGGACTTCAGCTCGTTGTTTGTGTATAAATTTGTCTTCGTAAACAGTGATTCATTCGGGCAGAGACGTATATCAAAGGGAGGCAAGTCCGGGATGTATGATGATTGGTCAAACACTTCCCATCGCAAACGATTCTGGAGTGTTCTCAGTGCCGAGAACCGTCATGGAGAAGGAAGTGCATGACATTTGCGTTACGTGGAGTTGCATAAAATCAGGAGAAACCTCCAGGAGCCACCCATACTCAGCGGGAGACACTGTTTTCTGGGCATCTTTATGCGCTCGCTGTGCGCTCAGAACTGAGAAGGGCGACGTGACACTGTCTACAGACATACCAGAGACACTGCCCAAAACATCTCTACAAAACTGTGGTTTCCATTACGCGACCGATCGAAGGTTCCGTACTTTCCGAATAGCCCTCGTATTTTAATTTTTGGCCGCGACGAGCTACGATGTGCAACTCTCGGCATTATGGCCGCGTGCTATGCGATTTGTATCTCGTGTTTCTTTTTCGTATGTGGTTTATAAAGTTAAAATTGCTTCAAGGAGGATTTTCATTTTAAAACTAGAGGTATACAATCGCACACTCCGCGGCAGAGTTTACTGTATACTGTACATGTAAATTTTTCTTGTCTACATTACCAGTTTCATTCACAAAACATACAATAACTAGTTTCGTTCACGTTTGTCGAACAAATGGAATGTGTTCCAACGAGCAATGGATGAAAAATGGGATTATGCTATTTAAATAACTATTCTGTGTTCTGGCGGCTTTCTGCTTTCGTATTTGCTTACCTATTTTATGTTCGCACATTTCCTTGTCTACTTCGTTACACTATGTGATCAAAAGTATCCGGACACCTAGTTTAAAATGACTTACAAGTTCGTGGTGCCCTCCATCGGCAATTCTGGAATTCAATATGGTGTTGGCCCACCATTAGCCTTGATGACAGCGTCCACTCTCGTAGGCATACGTTCAATCGAGTTCTGGAAGGAATGAAATTTTCACTCAACAGCGGAGTGTGCCAGCGCACGTGAAACCTCCTGGCAGATTAAAACTGTGTGCCGGACCGAGACTCGAACTCGGGACCTTTGCCTTTCGCGGCAAGTGCTCTACCAACTGAGCTACCCGAGCACGACTCACGCCCCGTCCTCACAGTTTTAATTCCGCCAGCAAGGGGTGCAAGACCCTTCCAAAGGTCCCGAGTTCGAGTCTCGGTCCGGCACACAGTTTTAATAAGCCAGAAAGTTTCAGTTTCTGGAAGGTTTCTTGGGGAATGGCAGCCCATTCTTCACGGAGCGCTGCGCTGAGGAGAGGTATCGATGTCGGTCGATGAACCCTGGCACGAAGTTGGCGTTCCAAAACATCCCAAAGGTGTTCTGTAGGATTCGGGTCAGGGACCTGTGCAGGCTAGTCCATTACAGGGATGTTATTGTCGTGCAATCACTCCGCCAAAGGCCGTGCACTATGAACAGGTGCTCGATTGTGTTGAAAGATAAATCGCCATCCCCGAATTGCACTTCAACAGTGGGAAGCAAGAAGGTGCTTTAAACATCAATGGAGGCCTATGCTCTGATAGTGCCAAGCAAAACAACAAGGTGCAAGACCACTCCATGAAAAACACGACCTCACCATAACACCACAGCAACCTAATTTTACTGTTGGCACTACACACGCTGGCAGATGATGTTCACCGGGCATTCGCCATACCCACAACCCTCCATCGGATCGCCACATTGTGTACCGTGGTTCGTCACTCCACGTAACGTTTTTCCACTGTTCAATCGTTCCTTGTTTACGCTCCTTACACCAAGCAAGGCGTCGTTTGGCATTTACTGGCGTGATGTGGGGCTTATGAGCAGCCGCTTGACCATGAAATCCAAGTTTTTCTCACCTTCCGCCTAACTGTCATAGTACTTGCAGTGGATCCTGGTGCAGCGCTCCTGTGTGATGGTTTGTACAGATGTCTACCTTTTACACATTACAACCCTCTTCAACTGTCGGCGGTCTCTGTCAGCACACGAGCTGCTGTACGTGTCCCTTCATGTTTCCACTTCACTACCACATCAGAAACAGTGGACCTAGGGATGTTTAGGAGTGTGGAAATCTCGCGTACAGACGAATGACACAAGTGACACCCAATCACCTGACCACTCTCGAAGTCCGTGAGTTCTGCGGAGCGCCCCATTCAGCTCTCTCAATGTCTAATGACTATTGAGGTCGCTGTTTGGAATACCCGGCAGTAGGTAGCAGCACAATGCACCTAATATGTCCGGATACTTTTGATCACATAGTGTACCTATTTTATGCTTACATATTTGGGCTTTCTTGAGGCAGACAGTTTCTCAGTAAATCATTTACTTTCGTGAAAAAATTAAAAATAACTGTTTTAGGATTCAGGCTTGTCCTTGGCATTGGTAATGGCTGGAATCTAGTTTTCTGCATGAAAGGATATTTTGTTCCTCTCTATAAGGGCAAACTCTGTATCAAATGGTGGGAAACTACGTCTTGCAACGAAGAATTTCTAGTCTACAGCAGTGAAATATTTACAGACGGTCAGATATTGGGAAGGTGCCGTAATATTTCGAACAACTCTCACAAAATCAGCAATGTTTCTCCTTACGTCCAATGAAAATCATAAGAATTTTAGGATTTATGATCGAAGTATTCTTGTTTCGTTGTTTTTTTCTGAATACTGTCCTTCATCTCATGTAACGCAATACACAGGGTGGTCCATTGATAGCGACGGGCCAAATACCTAACGAGATAAGCATCAAACGAAACTCGTCTAGCTTGAAGGGGGAAACCAGATGGCGCTATGGTTCAGATGGCTCTGAACACTATGGGACTTAACATCTGTGCTCATCAGTCCCCTAGATCTTAGAACTACTTAAACCTAACTAACCTAAGGACATCACACACATCCATGCCCGAGGCAGGATTCGAACCTGCGACCGTAGCAGTCGCGCGGTTCCGGACTGAGCGCCTAGAACCGCTAGACCATCGCGGCCGGCAGATGGCGCTATGGTTGGCCCTCTAGATAGCGCTGCCATAGGTCAAACGGATATCAACTGCGTTTCTTTAAAAATAGGAACCCCCATTTTATTACATATTCGTGTACTCCTCCCCTCATGAACCATGGACCTTGCTGGTGGTCGGGAGGCTTGCGTGCCTCAGCGATTCAGATAGCCGTACCGTAGGTGCAACCACAACGGACGGGTATCTGTTGAGAGGCCAGACAAACGTGTGATTCCTGAAGAGAGGCAGCAGCCTTTTTAAGTAGTTGCAGGGTCAACAGTCTGGATGATTGACTGATCTGGCCTTGTAACAATAACCAAAACGGCCTTGCTCTGCTGGTACTGCGAACGACAGAAGTCAAGGGGAAACTACAGCCGTAATTTTTCCCGAGGGTATGCAGCTTTACTGTATGGTTAAATGATGATGGCGTCTTCTTGGGTAAAATATTCCGGAGGTAAAATTGTCCCCCATTCGGATCTCCGGGCGGGGACTACTCAAGAGGACGTCAGTATCAGGAGAAAGAAAACTGGCGTTCTACGGATCGGAGCGAGGAATGTTAGATCACTTAATGGGGCAAATAGGTTAGAAAATTTAAAAAGGGAAATGGATAGGTTAAAGTCAGATACAGTGGGAATTAGTGAAGTTCGGTGGCAGGACGAACAAGACTTCTGGTCAGGTGAATACAGAGTTATAAATACAGAATCAAATAGGGGTAATGCAGGAGTAGCTTTAATAATGAACAGGAAAATTGGAGTGCGGGTAAGCTACTACAAACAGCATAGTGAACGCATTATTGTGGCCAAGATAGATACGAAGCCCACGCCTACTACAGTAGTACAAGTTTATAGGCCAACTAGCTCTGGAGATGATGAATAAATTGATGAAACGTATGATGTGATAAAAGAAATTATTCAGTTAGGGAAGAGAGACGAAAATTTAATAGTCATAGGTGACTGGAATTCGAGAGTAGGAAAAGGGAGAGAAGCAAACGTAGTAGGTGAATATGGATTGGGGGTAAGAAATGAAAGAGGAAGCCGTCTGGTAGTTTTTGCGCAGAGCGTAACTTAACCATAGCTAACACATGGTTCAAGAATAAAAAGGAAGGTTGTATACATGGAAGAATCCTGGAGATACTAGAAGATATCAGATAGATTATATAATGGTAAGACAGAGATTTAGGAACAAGGTTTTAAATTGTAAGACATTTCCAGGGGCAGATGTGGACTCTGACCTCAATCTATTGGTTATGAACTGTAGATTAAAACTGAAGAAACTGCATAAAAGGTGGGGATTTAAGGAGATGGTTCCTGAATAAACTGACTAAACCAGAGGTTGTAAAGAGTTTCAGAGAGAGCATAAGGGAACAATTGACAGGAATGGGGGAAAGAAATACAGCAGAGGAAGAATGGTTAGCTGTGAGGGATGAACTAGTGAAGGCATCAGAGGATCAAGTAGGTAAAAAGACGAGGGCTAGTAGAAATCCTTGCATAACAGAAAAAATATTGAATTTAATTGATGAAAGAAGAAAATATAAAAATACTGTAAATGAAGCAGGCAAAACGGAATACAAACGTCTCAAAAATGAGATCGACAGGAAGTGCAAAATGGCTAAGCAGGGATGGCTAGAGGACAAATGTAAGGATGTATAGGCTTATCTCAGTAGGGGTAAGATTGATACTGGCTACATGAAAATTAAAGAGACCTGTGGAGGAAAGAGAACCACTTGTATCAATATGAAGAGCCCAGATGGAAACCCAGTTCTAAGCAAAGAAGGGAAAGCAGAAAGATGGAAGGAGTATATAGAGAGTCTGTACAAGGGCGATGTACTTGACGACAATATTATGGAAATGGAAGAGGATGCAGATGAAGATGAAATGGGAGATACGATACTGCGTGAAGAGTTTGACAGAGCACTGAAAGACTTGAGTCGAAACAAGGCCCCGGGAGTAGACAACATTCCATTAGAACTACTGACAGCCGTGGGAGAGCCATTCCTGACAAAACTCTATCATCTGGTGAGCAAGATGTATGAGACAGGCGAAATACTCTGACTTCAACAAGAATACAATAACTCCAATCCCAAAGAAAGCAGGTGTTGACAGATGTGAAAATTACCGAACTATCAGTTTAATAAGCCACAGCTACAAAATACTAACACGAATTCCTTACAGACGAATGGAAAAACTGGTTGGTAGAAGGCGACCTCGGGGTAGATCAGATTGGATTCCGTAGAAATATGGGAAAACGTGAGGCAATACTGACCCTACGACTTATCTTAGAAGAAAGATTAATGAAAGGCAAACCTACGTTTCTAGCATTTGTAGACTTAGAGAAAGCTTTTGACAATGTTGTCTGGAATACTCTCCTTCAAAATCTAAAGGTGGCAGGGGTAAAATAAAGGGAGCGAAAGGCTATTTACAATTTGTACAGAAACCAGATGGCAGTTATAAGTGTCGAGGTACGTGGAAGGGAAGCAGTGGTTGGGAAGGGAGTGAGACAGGGTTGTAGCCTCTCCCCGATGTTATTAAATCTGTATATTGAGGAAGCAGTAAAGGAAACTAAAGATAAATTCGGAGTTGGTATTAAAATCCACGGAGAAGAAATAAAAAATTTTGAGGTTCGCTGATGACATTGTAATTCTGTCAGAGACAGCAAAGGACTTGGAAGAGCAGTTGAACGCAATGGACAGTGTCATGAAAGGAGGATATAGGATGAACATCAACAAAAACAAAACGAGGATAATGAAATGTTGTCGAATTAATTCGGGTGATACTGAGGGAATTAGATTAGCAAATGAGACACTTAAAGTGGTAAGGGAGTTTTGGTATTTGGGGAGCAAAATAACTGATGATGGTCGAAGTAGAGAGGATATAAAATGTAGACTGGCAATGGCAAGGAAAGCGTTTCTGAAGAAGAGAAATTTGTTAACATCGAGTATAGATTTAAGTGTCAGGTAGTCGTTTCTGAATGTATTTGTATGGAGTATAGCCATGTATGGAAGTGAAACATGGACGATAAATAGTTTGGACAAGAAGAGAATAGAATCTTTCGAAATGTGGTGCTACAGAAGAATGCTGGTGATTAGATAGGTAGATCACATAACTAATGAGGAGATATTGAACAGAACTGGGGAAGAGTTTGTGGCACAACTTGGCAAGAAGAAGGGACCGGTTCGTGGGACATGTTCTGAGGCATCAACGGATCACAAATTTAGCATTGGAGGGTAGCGTGGATGGTAAAAATCGTAGAGGGAGACCAAGAGATCAATACATTAAGCAGGTTTTGAAGGATATAGGTTGCAGCAAGTACTGGGAGATGAAGAGGCTTGCACAGGATAGGGTAGCATGGAAAGCTGCATCAAACCAGTCTCAGGACTGAAGACCACAACAACAACATTCGTGTAGTACGTAAAGAATTATGACTGTTTTAGTTTGACCACTTTTTTCGCTTTTTGATAGATGGCGCTGTAATAGTCACAAACGTATAAGTACGTGGTATCACGTATCATTCCACCAGTGGGTACGGTATTTGCTTCGTGATGAATTACCCGTCTTAAAACGGACCGTTTACGAATTGCGGAAAAGGTCGATAACGTGTTGATGTATGGCTATTAGGATCAAAATGTATGTTGCTCAGTATCCTGGACGACATCGCCAGATAGTTACGTTATTTAAGGAAACAGGAAGTGTTGAGCCACATGTGAAACGTCAACCACGACCTGCAACAAATGATGATGCCCAAGTAGGTGTTTTAGGTGCTGTCGCGGCTAATCCGCACATCAGTAGCAGACAAATTAAGCGAGAATCGGGAATCTCAAAAACTTCGGTGTTGAGAATGCTACATCAACATCGATTGCACCCGTACCATATTTCTATGCACCACGAATTGCATGGCGACGACTTTGAACGTTGTTCACAGTTCTGCCAATTGGCACACGAGAAATTACGGGACGATGATAGATTTTTTGCACGCGTTCTATTTAGCGACGAAGCGTCATTCACCAACAGCGGTAACGTAAACCGGCATAATATGTACTATTGGGCAACGGAAAATCCACTATGGCTGCGACAAGTGGAACATCAGAGACCTTGGCGGGTTAATGTATGGTGCGGCATTATGGGAGGAAGGATAATTGGCCCCCATTTTATCGACGGCAATCTAAATGGTGCAATGTATGCTGATTTCCTAAGTAATGTTCTACAGATGTTACTACAAAATGTTCACTGCATGACAGAATGGCGATGTACTTCCAACATGATGGATGTCCGGCACATAGCTCGCGTGCGGTTGAAGCTGTATTGAACACCATATTTCATGACAGGTGGATTGGTCGTCGAAGCACCATACCGTGGCCCGCACGTTCACCGGATCTGACGTCCCCGGATTTCTTTCTGTTTGGAAAGTTGAAGGATATTTGCTATCGTGATCCACCGACAACGCCTGACAACATGCGTAGCGCGTTGTCAATGCATGTACGAACATTAAGGAAGGCGAACTACCCGCTGTTGAGAGGAATGTCGCTACACGCATTGCCAAATACATTGAAGTTGACGGACATCATTTTGAACATTTATTGCATGAATGTGGTTTTTGCAGGTAATCACGCTGTAACAGCATGCGTTCTCAGAAATTGTAAGTTCACAAAGGTACACGTATCATATTGGAACAACCGAAATAAAATGTTCAAACGTACCTACGTTCTGTATTTTCATTTTAAAAACCTACCTGTTACCAACTGTTCGTCTAAAATTGTGAGCCATATGTTTGTGACTATTACAGCGCCATCTGTCACAAATCGAAGAAAGTGGTCCAACTAAAACATTCATATTTCTTTACGTACTACACGAATATGTAATGAAAATGGGGGTTCCTATTTTAGAACATGCAGTTGATATCCGTTTGACCTATGGCAGTGCCATCTAGCGGGCCAAACATAGCGCCATCTGGTTTTGCCCTTGAAGTTAAACAAGTTTCGTTTTTTGTAGTTTTTGCGTTTGATGATTATTTCGTGAGATATTTGGCCCGGTCACGATCAATGGATCACCCTGTAGAAACACTTTTGAGACATTCTGTAAAAATGCTGTAAACGTTTGGGATACATGTTCGAATACGTCGAATGTATCATATTTATTCTCTTTTTACACCCATAACGATGTAGCCAACATCTTCGCGGCTCCACGTTTACGAGTTACAAAAAAGATCTAGAGCATTAGTATCTTCGTCTGAAGAAGACGACACATGCTGATCGCATTCGTAACTCGGCCGCCGTGCGTCTGTCTGACAGCACCACTCCAGCCTCAACTGCTCACGACCCATCCACGCCACGTGCCTGACTCGCCAACCCTGAGTGTCCGCGCCACGCCAATTCCGACTGAATTGGGCCTAACACTGCGCCATAAGCAGTCAAGGAACTGTAGGCGCAGCAGTAGAGTTGGTATGGCTGCACAACAATGTGGCAGACTTAGTAGGATTGACTTCATTCAGCCCTCCACTCTTGAAAGCCGATTCGATCAGCCTGTTTGAGCGGGGCGTTGGAAGATTTTTCGCATTCACCTGGTCCTAGCGTTTTCAATGTTTATTTTATCTAGTACCACTCATAAGGACAGAAGAAAGACTGTCTGTCATAGTTTATCGATTCGGTTGTTCGGTATGCGATAATTTTCAAGCGAAATTCAGCACATAGCACAAGGCTATTAATTCTTCGGAAGAAAATCGTTAGAAACATACGTGCTGCCCATAAAAATGAGTCATGTCGCCTATCACTCAAGAAATTAAAAATACTAATGTTTCCTTTATTGCACGTTTTTCAAATTCTGATTTGTTTATGCAGTAACCAATGTAAACTTGAAAATTACAGCTTTAACCTATGCTATGGTACTCGTCACAAGGAGAATTTCAAACTTCCCTCACATCACTTAAAGCTTGACTCTCAGACACCACTGTACAGGGGCTCAAATATATAACAAACTACCAGCTAGGAACATGTTAAACATGGACCTTCGCTCTTTGAAAAGATTATTCCATAACATTTTGGTAGGAAAATGCTACTGTAACATTGAAGAAATCAATGGAAATTTTACAATTTGAACAATAGAAAGGCATACCCTATTAATCGTAGACTATTAATATATATATAAAAATATTGCATTGTTATATGTATTCTATTAATCGTAAACTATTAATATATATATAAAAATATTGCATTGTTATATGTATTCTATTAATCGTAAACTATTAATATATATAAAAAATATTGCAGTGTTATATATCTAGCCTCGTGGGTAGCCGCGCGGCGGTCTATGGCGCCTTGTGCCATAGGTCGTGGGGCAGCCCCCCCCCGTCGGATGGGTGTGTATGTTGTCCAGAGCGCAAGTTAGTTTAAGTTAGATTAAGTAGTGTGTAGGACAGTACACATGTCACACATCGATAATAGCCCCTAAGCAACACTTTACGTAAGAAGTCAGAATAACGTAGTTTTCAAAACGTAAGTTGTTCAATTTTAGTTGTGCCAGTCAACATCAACACTATGACAGTGATAAAATAATCCTCTAATGTGATTAGATGTGTTTAATAAGCAAACAAAATGTTGTAGATGACTTCAAATCCACTAAGCCCTTTTCAATGTTTGCAGTCCGTTCCTCCACTTCGAGGATTATTAAATGTTACGCATTTTTGTTGAAATCAGACTGGATTTTCTCAGTCGTTTGTTTATCTGTCTCAGATTTTTAATTTCAGTTTCATACCGCATAACTAAATAGTCTTTTTGTAAATATTTTCTAACGTCAGTTCATAATTTTTGGATACAGTGGATTTTATCATTCGAGAGCGAAATTTTAGACCGTTGAATCAAAAGTGTAGCATCCATATTCATATTCATAACAGAAAAATATATATATCGCATATGCAGGTGAACATGCTTACCGTTTAGTTATCAAAGTAAACTACTTAAAATTCGAATAGGATAATTATCAATCGTTCTAGATACGGTACTATAAGTTTTACATTGAAGCGCCAAACAACCTGGTATAGGCATGCGTATTCAGATACAGAGATATCTAAACAGGCAGAATACGGCGCTGTAGTCGACGTCTTATAAGACAGTATGTGTCTGGAGCAATTGTTAGCTCGTTTACTGCTACTACAATCAAAATTTAAGTGAGTTTGTACGTCATGTTATAGTCGGCGCACGAGCAACGGGACACAGCATCTACGAGGTAGCAACGTAGTGGGGATTTTCCAGTACGACTATTTCGGGAGTGTACCGTGAATATAAGGAATCCGTTAAAACTTCAAGACTCCGACAACGCCGCGGCCGGAAAGAGATCCCGCGAGAACGGGACTAACGACGAATAAACAGAATCATTCAGCGTGACAGAAGTACAGCCCTTCCTCAAATTGCTGCAGATATCAATGCTGAGCCATTAACAATTCTCAGCGTGTGAACCATTCGACGAAGCGTCATAGATATGGGCTTTCGGAGCTGAAGGCCCACTCGTGTACCCTTGATGACTGCGCGACACAAAGCTTTACGCTTCGCCTGGGCCCTTCAACACCGACAATGATCTGTTGATGACTGGAAACATGTTGCCTGGTCGGACGAGTCACGTTTCAAATTGTATCGAGCAGACGGACGTGTACGGGTATGGAGGTAACCTCATGAATCCACGGACCCTGCATGTCAGCAGGGACGGTTCAAGCTGGTGGAGACACTGTAATGGTGTGGGGTGTGTGCAGTTGGAATGATATGGGACTCCGATACGTCTAGATACGACTGACACGTGACACGTACGTAAGCATCCTGTCTGATCACCTGCATCCATTCATGTTCATTGTGCATTCCGACGGACTTGGGCAATTCCAGTAGGACAATGTCACACGGCATATGTCCAGTATTGCTGCAGAGTGGCTCGAAGAACACTCTTCTGAGTTTAAACACTTACGCTAGCCACCAAACTCCCCAGACATGAACATTATTGAGCATATCTTGGATGCCTTGCAACATGCTGTTTAGAAGGAATCCCCACCCTCTCGTACTCTTACGGATTTATGGACAGCCGTGCATAATTTATAGTGTCAGTTCCCTCCAGCACTACTTCAGATATTAGTCGAGTCCATGCACCGCCGTGTTGCGGCACTTCAGCTTGCTCGCAGAGGTCCTGCACTATATTACGCAGGTGTACCAGTTTCTTTGGCTCTTCAGTGTATGCTCTTCTTGTAAAATATAGTTATACAATAAAAGAATTCCAGTTTCAGAATTTTGCCCCTCTTGGAAAATTTTCTGCGGACTACTATGATTGTGCTTAATGAATTACACTTAAGCGATTATCAAATAATTCTAATGATGAAACAGTCCATCATAAGTAAGGAGAGGAATGATTATCACGAATTGAGCAACGAGAAGAAGCCTCACAAACGCCATGCATTATTCAGTCAAATACAGCATTCTTCAAAAAACTAAAACTTACATTGGCTGAAGCTGAAAAGTTCCGAGTCTGTGGATTCGTAAATACGATACAGATTGGCAGTTTGTTCTAGAATCTGGGTAAACTAACCAGACCTTACTAATTAATTGCACCAAACTACCACCATTTCGCAACAGTCGATGTTGTAAATCAGATTATAACACTTGCGTGCAGTGACAGAGCTGCTCAACAGAGTATGAAGAGCTTCTCCAATTCTATTGCCACACACAACACTTAATCACGTGCTGATATTTCACGGAAACACATCTTATGCTACGTCTTTCTGCTGACGATTTAATTTCTCCCACAGCAGGCGGTTACCTGGTTGTGCAGGCGATCTACATTTACATGTACGGCAGTGGGTACTTGGGTGCCGCTGTCAGTTCTTCCTTTTCCCGTTCCAGCCGTAAGTGGTTTGCGGGAAGAATGATTCCAGGTAAGCCTCCTTGTGAAATCTAATATCTCTGATTTTATCTCTATGATCTTCTCGCCAGATATACGAGGGTTTAACGCCTCCACCTTCGTAACTCTTCAACAGTTGGCAGCATTGGTATGCGGTAGGCATTGGATTGTTCCGTAGCCTCTTCTCTACAGCTCCAGTTGGCGGGAAGCCTTAGCATTGAACGGTTGTGTTGTTACAGTGTAAAGTATGGAACCCTGCGCAGACTGTCGGTCAAAGGGTTGGGTTGGGTTGTTTGGGGAAGGAGATCAGACAGCGAGGTCATCGGTCTCATCGGAGTAGGGAAGGATGGGGAAGGAAGTCAGCCGTGCCCTTTGAAAGGAACCATCCCGGCATTTGCCTGGAGCGATTTAGGGAAATCACTGAAAACCTAAATCAGGATGGTCGGACGCGGGATTGAACCGCCGTCCTCCCGAATGCGAGTCCAGTGTCTAACCACTGCGCCACCTCTCTCGGTGGTCGGTCAAAGCGATTTAAGCAACGTGCAGTCATTGAATTCTTGACAGCAGAAGGTGTCACCCCAAAGGAGATTCATCACAGAATGAAAGTGGCGTCGTTGGGCGAGTAAATTTAAAGATGTTGAGGCGGGAACATCTGACTTAAATGACAAAGAGTTGGACGTCCTGTGACAGCAGCCACCGAGTTTCACAAGCAAAATGTTGATAGATTGATTCAGGACGGTCGTCGTATCATTCAGCGAGAAATTGCAAGAACTATCGGCCTTTCACAAGAAAGTGTGGGTCACATTATTGCTTTGCTTGGCTACCGTAAGATATGTGCGCAATGGGTACTCCGGATGCTGACTCCTGAAATGAAAGCGCAAGACTTGAAATTTGCCAGGAACTCCTCTCTTGTCACAAGAATTAAGGTGACGCCTTTCTCCATTCAATTGTGACAGGAGACGAAACATGGGTACACCATTACGACACGAAGACGAAACGTCAATCTATGGAATATCGACACAAGAACTCTCACCAGAAAAAGAAACTAAAGACGCATCCCTCAGCTGTAAAAATCATGGCCACGCAGATGGTGTTATCTATGTTGATTTCCCTGATCGTGGAACAACAATAAATTCAGAGCGTTATATCACAATGCTGTAACTATGAAACGACGGCTAACAAGGGTCCGAAAGGAAAAGGGAAACGTTTTCCTACAACATGACAATGCCAAACCACACACTTCACTTGCCATCATAGCAGAACTTCAGAGACTGAATCTCACCACCGTACGGCATCCTCGATACAGTCCAGATTTAGTACCGTCTGACTTCATCTGTTCCTGATAATGAAAGACTATCTGCGCGGACATCATTATGCTTCTGATGAAGATGTTGAGAGAACCATGATACTGTGGTTGCTGAAGCAGAGTGTCGACTTTTTCCGTAAAGGCTTCAGAAAACCTGTTCATCTTTGGCAGAAATGTATCCAATTGGCTGGTGATTATGTGGAAAAGTGAATACTGTTAATTAAAGATCACATTCTAAGGATTAATTCTGCGTTTGATTTATTAGAATATTCCCATCCAAACGAAATTAACAAAGGTGGAGGCATTACTTTTCGTTCAACCCTCGTACGTAGGATGTAGCTATATATATTTGTTGACTTTGGTCAGGTGAGTGTTGTGTAAGCTTCCTCCTTTCTGGGTGAACTACATTAGTAGTAAAATAGGGAAGTTCTCGGACAAAGTAGATCACTGATGGTGTCATCAGTGATGTCATTCATGATGTCATTGAATCCTTCCCCACACGTCTGTGTGTACTATTAAGGGACATTTTCCTGTACAAACATACTAACAACTCGTCAGAAATGATAGATGTGAGTTGTGTGTGGTGTTAAAGAATTTGATGCCGCTTCTGCGTATGGGGCAGTGAGAGAATCAATATGTGCCTCTGTCGGGTAACTTTTAGTGTTCGAGTGTGGTGAACCTGTGCAGCTTGTACTCGGCAATGTGGATCACTATGGGGAGACTGCCTATGGCAGACACATCTTAACTGATTATGTTGTCAAGTATTTGTTGGAACACAAAGTTATCATTCCTGATTTCTTGTCGGTATTAAATACAGAGAGTGGTGTGGTCTGGTGTCTGACATTGGCGGCTATTTTCCGTGTTCAAATGTAGTGTATAAGAAGGGAGCATAATATTACCCTCGTAAGACGTTTCTGTTCCGTCAAATACGTTTACCATTGCTGACGATGATTTTATGGGAGATAATGTGGACATACCATAAGTTCCGAACTTTAATCGGATATGAATTTCGTAAACAGTTGCTGTTATACACCTTCAGGAAACTATAAATGATTTATATTAGACAGAATCAATGTTGTATTTTGTGACCAAGGTAGCAACTTCACCCTCTTACAGTTTGTGACCACAGTGATAATTTAATGGATAGTGCTACCATATGTGAGAACTAGACCTGTTCTGCTAGTTCTAAGTTATAAGAAATATGTGAAATGTATTGTATGAGGTGTCATAGAGCTGCAAACAACCAAAGGTTTATATCGCTAGTCGGCAGCTGAATTTCGAAAAATGTCCTATACCTTCCTCGAGACAGAATAACAGCAACATCCATTCCAGCCTTTCAGCCTATCAAGAGCTTGTCCAGTCCACTAAGTACAGAATCACGACACCGTAAAGAGGTGGACCATACTGTGTACTCTAAAGAAAATACCATAGAAGATTCGGTGTAATCAATATTGTGTGTATATCCCACATCGCTAATAGGATCACTACATGTCAATCACTTACAAGCACAATTTCATAACATCCAATGAAATAGCGACCATCCATTCCACATAAATTTGGAGTGAATTTTACAAGCATAGTACCTCAATCTATGTTTTTTGTTTTTGAGCCACTGCACAAGTATCCACCACACAAGAGGCAGAATGTGCACCTCTTGATTTTTCAGTTTCCAAGCAGAACATATACGTGGATTCTATGTTTCATGTTTCCCATAATTTTAACCTCGATCACATTGGGGTGTGGGTGCATGCCATCGCAAATGTTATACGAGTGGTATAGGAATGATGAGTATGGCAGCAAGGTCAGCAGGAGTGCATTTTATTTGTGCAGGCTGCTTGCACTCAGGGGCAAGAATATATTCAGGGGCAAACCTATTATTCTCTTTTCATTGAAGGGTCTTTAACCTATTACTCTGCTAAGTGGATTTTGACCTTCTGGGGATAAGTCATCCTTTTGACTGACAAGTCCTTAACCTATTGTTTGCTTAAGTTGTTTTTCAAGAAACCCCAACCCCTATCCTCCCTTCTCCCCCGCCCGTCAGGGAACTCCTCCTGCTGTTACAAACACACTGTTGATATAAATTCGATTGACTAATTAATTAAATCGATCAATTAATTAACGCCTCATCCTCTGGGAAATCCCCCAGCATCCCCATGCCCCACCTACAAATTGTCAGGAAAAATAATCAGCTGACAGACCATTTGGAGGGAAATCTAATACAATGTAAGGAATATTGTTTAAACAATTTAGACAGTGTGTGGAACATTGTTTATTTAAACAATTTATGGGATACAAGGAGGTGTATGGAATATAATTTATTTAAATAATTTGTCAGGGAAACGATAGCTGTATGGAATATTTAAACAACTGTAGCGCTTCTTTATTCTGATCGCACATGGAAACGCTGAGTAGGCTTAGTTTATATTTTCTACCGGAGTTAGCAATGTTGGGGCTCTTATTTTTTTTTCCTCGCTTTTCGAAGCGCAGTGGTGTCTAATCACAGATGGGAAAATAGGTACACTTACATATTTAAAAGTTCATGCCATATCTCGATACCAACGACCACTTTCTGCAGAAAGACCAGTTACTAGAATCTCAGCGGCAAACTGTTTTGTACAGATCGAGAAACATACAGCAGTCACATTGCTCTGACAATTAAACACTGCAAAAGTGGTCTACAGGTCATGAATGGATGAAGTGCGGTATAGTAGCCCTCGTTTGGAGTCTTCCGAGCGTGTTTTTGTCTCCAGTGTGCCACCACGAAGGACAAAACCGCCCATTGTCCTAATTACAGATCAGGTACAAAATACTTTGATCTCGCTATCCCCAAACAAAGCATCAAGTGGCGTAAATTCCAACTCGCTTCCTGTCTCTGTCTTTCTCAAGAAGCGACTTCCTGTTTGTGTGAACCAACATCCGGAAACATCTCTCTTCAAAATGCAGTGTTCTTGTTGGCTAACGCTGGAGACAATGGGAGAGTTGATGTAATTTCGATGTCAAAACCAGAGTGAAATAAGCCACACGCGCTACAATATCAATTAAATTGTTTAACAATTTACAGGAGTCAAATAGATCGCTTAAAACACTCGCTTCCACCTTACAATGATCCTTCTTCGTAATAAAACATGATTTCAATGTTTTATCACGCACATCGTGCAAACCAAGTAATGAAATTACCACCACAAATAGATCGTGGCATTAAATATATCCGAGATCTTGTACGCACCAATGTTTGAGAGCACAAACACGCTCCTCCACCACAACGTTCCACTAAACATATCTGGTGATAAAAAAATCCTAGGGAGAGATCCACACTCGGGCAGGCCACGCCTGCCCGTACTGAACGCAGTCATGCACGCAATACAACTATCGAAAACAATAAACCGACCAATCGGGAATTTGACCCTACAATTGAGTTTTTGAAAGTACTATAGAATTCCTAAATTGGTTCTCTAGGTTACATTTGGGAGGAAGACGAAGAGGAAGGTTCTACTGTGTGACAGAAGAGAGACAACAGCAAATACCTCTTCAGAGTCCACTGCGATGTATTGAGAAGCACTAAACACGACACACTTAAACTGGTATCCAACCTATAGTAATCAGTTGTCGTGGCTAGATGTCAGAGGTCACTATCAATCGAAAATCTGTTGTGATGATTGGGTTTATAAAGCACTATAGAATTCTCTCTGCCACATTCGGAAAGAAGAGGACGAAGGATCTATTGTGTGGCAGGATAGAGAAAATAGCAAATATCACTGAAAGACAGAGTCCACCGTGATGTATTGCGAAGCACTAAATGCGACACACTTAAACTACGATCCAATCCGCAGCAGTAGTTGCCGTCGGTAGATGCCGGAGATCGCTAAAACACTCGCACATTCCTTGCACTCATGTCCCAAGGTCAACACGCAGTGCGCCAAACGCCTCACACTCCACCAGCGCCCAAGTTCAGAGATCGGTGGAAACTAGCCACAGTCGCGAACTCACGTGTATGCCAGTTAAACCACTCCTGGTCGTGGAGGGCATCCGTGGATGGTTGGGGTGGTAGAAATTCGGATGTTATCAATACGTCCAGCACAAACGCCCATAATTGTGATTCTTCTGTCATGCAACACACCCAAGTCCGCTTCTGTCATGCTCACCCAGCACACTGGTCACTTTGCCCGGTCAGACTTGTAAAGGCATTCTTTGAACGCATCACAGGTTGATTTAATCTGTTACTTCCAGTTTCTGACTCCTCGTGACCGCTGCTGCAGCCAGCCACGATGCACTACGAAACAAGCAGCTGCAACTCGGATATATAAAGTAGTTTTAAACAATTACACCCCGACATAAACTCACAAGTTTAAAAAAATCCATTTTATCCAATCCAAGGCATCGATGTTGTTGGCCATAGACTTCGAATTTCTCATGTGGAATGTAGATTTCCTCCTTTTATAAAAGTCATTATCGAAGACAGAATAAATTGAGGCATACACGCTTTTTCAAATCGCTGAAGTATTGTTACTTGTTGTGAAAATCCTCTAAAAGTATTGCACAAGCCACATTTTCTCTAAGTCTTTTCTCATCAGGTAGGAATTTTTTTTTTTTTACCTGTTACATCGCGCACCACAGGGCTACAAAACTGAATTCATTTTTGACTCATGACGGAGCGCTAACATCCACCGCTGTCACAGTACTCCTCCTCACTTTCGAACTCTGTCTTACGATAAGCAAATGTCTCGTAACATACGAATTCTCTTAAGGTAACAGAACAAAGAAGTTGTAAATATAAGGTTTATACTATGTCTCACTTCATAAATTCGTTAATACATCTGATTTTATTACGATGGCTGCCTCTCCCTGCATAGATAGAAAATTGAAACATCGTTAAAACATATCGCTGCAACGAAAAGACAAAAACACCCAATTACCATACCAAGTCAAGAATCATTTCCATGGTGCCCTAGCCATGGCCATCACCTGCCAGGCTGCGTGCCACTGGTATCAAATTGATGGGCTAATTAATTAAATTGATTGTGAGAGTCGCTTTGAAAGACGAGTAATTTTTGTTTTTCAGGAGTCGGATTACATTCACCAGGTAGTTCAAATGGGAATCCCAGGAAGGAAGACTATGTTCTTTTCGAGGTGCACTATTGAGGACCGACATTTTAAGCAGACTACAGAAGGATTCTACAGTGGGCAACATTCATTTCGGTAGGAGGATGGGAAGGGGAAGGTTTTTTTTTAATCCACTTAACTGAACAATAGCTTAATGACCCTTCAATCAAAAGGATGAATTATCCCCAGGAGGTCACAATCCACTAAGCAAAATGTATTCTTGCCCCAGAATGTTGGCAAACCGCACTCACAAAATACACTCCTGGAAATTGAAATAAGAACACCGTGAATTCATTGTCCCAGGAAGGGGAAACTTTATTGACACATTCCTGGGGTCAGATACATCACATGATCACACTGACAGAACCACAGGCACATAGACACAGGCAACAGAGCATGCACAATGTCGGCACTAGTACAGTGTATATCCACCTTTCGCAGCAATGCAGGCTGCTATTCTCCCATGGAGACGATCGTAGAGATGCTGGATGTAGTCCTGTGGAACGGCTTGCCATGCCATTTCCACCTGGCGCCTCAGTTGGACCATCGTTCGTGCTGGACGTGCAGACCGCGTGAGACGACGCTTCATCCAGTCCCAAACATGCTCAATGGGGGACAGATCCGGAGATCTTGCTGGTCAGGGTAGTTGACTTACACCTTCTAGAGCACGTTGGGTGGCACGGGATACATGCGGACGTGCATTGTCCTGTTGGAACAGCAAGTTCCCTTGTCGATCTAGGAATGGTAGAACGATGGGTTCGATGTCGGTTTGGATGTACCGTGCACTATTCAGTGTCCCCTCGACGATCACCACAGGTGTACGGCCAGTGTAGGAGATCGCTCCCTACACCATGATGCCGGGTGTTGGCCCTGTGTGCCTCGGTCGTATGCAGTCCTGATTGTGGCGCTCACCTGCAAGGCGCCAAACACGCATACGACCATTATTGGCACCAAGGCAGAAGCGACTCTCATCGCTGAAGACGACACGTCTCCATTCGTCCCTCCATTCACGCCTGTCGCGACACCACTGGAGGCGGGCTGCACGATGTTGGGGCGTGAGCGGAAGACGGCCTAACGGTGGGCGGGACCGTAGCAGAGCTTCATAGAGACAGTTGCGAATGGTCCTCGCCGATACCCCAGGAGCAACGGTGTCCCTAATTTGCTGGGAAGTGGCGGTTCGGTCCCCTACGGCACTGCGTAGGATCCTACGGTCTTGGCGTCCATCCGTGCGTCGTTGCGGTCCGGTGCCAGGTCGACGGGCACGTACACCTTCCGCCGACCACTGGCGACAACATCGATGTACTGTGGAGACCTCACGCCCCACGTGTTGAGCAATTCGGCGGTACGTCCACCCGGCCTCCCGCATGCCCACTATACGCCCACGCTCAAAGTCCGTCAACTGCACATACGGTTCACGTCCACGCTGTCGCGGCATGCTACCAGTGTTAAAGACTGCGATGGAGCTCCGTATGCCACGCCAAACTGGCTGACACTGACGGCGGCGGTGCACAAATGCTGCGCAGCTAGCGCCATTCGACAGCCAACACCGCGGTTCCTGGTGTGTCCGCTGTGCCGTGCGTGTGATCATTGCTTGTACAGCCCTCTCGCAGTGTCCGGAGCAAGTATGGTGGATCTGACACACCGGTGTCAATGTGTTCTTTTTTCCATTTCCAGGAGTGTACATTCATGGTGGCCTTGCCACCCTATCATGATGCATCCTTCTGGAAAGCTATAAAATGGTCTGTTGGTTTGTATCAGCATGACTTTGATTTAGGAAGTAATGGTTTCAGAGACTCTTAAAGTTTGTGATCTTTGTGTTCAGTGCTCTGTAACACATTGTCATCCCCGCAAAAGCATCTGGAGAGGGGAGTTTATACTTCTGCGGTGCAAATATTTATTGTTTTCGGTACTACATTCGATGCTTTCTATAAATAATTTCGATGTCTTCCTAACTGATCTGCATGGCCGGCCAGTGTGGGCCGGCTGGTGTGTCTGAGCGGTTCTAGGCGCTTCAGTCTGGAACCGCACGACCGCTATGGTCGCAGGTTCGAATCCTGCCTTAGGCATGGATGTGTGTGATGTCCTTAGGTTAGTAAGGTTTAAGTAGTTCTAAGTTCTAGGGGATTAATGACCTCAGATGTTAAGTCCCATGGTGCTCAGAGCCATTTGAACCACTTGATCTGCATCTCCATCAACATCTACATCTATAATCTGCAAACCACCGTGAGGTGCATAGCAGGGGGTGCGTCCCACTGTTCCAGTTACTGGGGTTTCTTTCTGTTCCAGTGACGTTTGGAATCTTATCCTCATGATTACAGTGTGAATGTTATGCAGAAGAGTGTAGTATATCCCTAGAATCACCATTTAAAGCTGTTCCTTGAAACTTTGTTAATAGAGTTTCTCAGGCTAGTTTATCTCTATCTTCAAGAGTCTGCCAGTTCAGTTCCTTCAATATCTCTGTGACACTTTCCCACAGACCAAACAAACCTGTGACCGTTCATACTACCCTTCTCTGTGTAAGTTCAATTATCTCCTGTCAGTCCGATTTGGTATGGGTCCACACACCTCAGCAATGTTATAGAACCGGTCGCACTATTGATTTGTAAGCAATCCCCTTTGTAGACAGATTGCACTTCCCCAGCATTCTAACAATAAGCCGAATCCTACCACTTGATTTACCGACGATTGAGCCAATGTGATCATTCTATTTCATATCCCTACAAATCGTTACACCCAGGTATTTCTATGAGTTGGCTGATTCCAGCTACGACCCATTGATATTATAGTCATAGGATACTATGTTTTTTCGTTTTGTGAAGTGCACAATTTTACATTTCTGAACATTTAAGGTGAGTTGACAATCTTTGCACCAGTTTGAAATTTTATCGAGATCTGACTGAATATTTATGCAGCTTCATTCAGACAGTATTTCATTGTAGATAACTCCATCATCTGTGAAAGTCTGCAATGTCATCAGTATGCAACATGTACAGCAAGGATCCCAAGACACTTCCCTGGGGCACACCTGAAGTTACTTCTACCTCTGATGATGACTCGCCATCCAAGATAATATGCTGCGCTCTCCCTATAAAAAAAGTCCTCAGTCCAGTCAAACTTTCACTTGATACCCCATATAATCGTACTTTTGACAATAAGCATAGGTGTGGTAATGAGTCAAAACTTTTCGGAAATCAAGAAATACAGCATCAACCTGACTGCCTTGATCCAGATCTTTCAGTGCATCATTTCAGAAAATGTTTGAGCTCAGAACTTCTAATATTCTAAAACAAGTCGATGTAAAGGCTCCTACTACTGTTCTTGTAAGCCTATGGTTTTTCCAACAACTGGGCAAAGTGATTTGTTGGAGTGATCTTCGATTGATTGTAGTTAGGAGAGGGGCTAACTCAACCGCAAATTCAGTACAGAATCTGATAGGAATCCCATCGGGCCATGGAACTTTGTTCAGTTTTAACGGTTTCAGCTGTTTCTCAATAGCACTGACACTAATATTTATTTCATCTTTTCAGCAGTACGAGGACTAAATTAGGGCAATTCTTCCGGGTTTTCCTTTGTAAAGGAATATGTGAAAACAGATTTAAGGAATTCAACTTTTCCTTTGCTACCCTCAATTTCAGTTCCTGTCTCATTCGCTAGGGACTAGGCACCAACTTTGGTGCCACTAACATCCTTTATATACGACCAGAATTTCTTTGCGTTTTGCGAAACATCATGTAACAGTGTTCTGCTGCGGCAGTCACCGAAGGCATCACGCATTGCTCTCTTGACAACCAAACGCATTTCATACGGCGTCTCTCTATCTATAGCCCTACGTCCTGTTTTACACCTATTATGAAGTAATCTCTGTCTCTTTCGAAGTTTCTTTACAGTGACTCTTCTTCTGGGTACATTTCTATGCAGCACATAGTGCTCCTGCCCTGTACTGAAAGTTTCAAGTATCTCAGTGCAGTACATTACTGATTTTTTTGTCTAGTTTACTGAACATATATTTCTTTCTGCTTGTTTAATTGTCCTTTGTACTTTGGTAGTCGTTGTTGCCACAATTGCATCATGGTCGCTGATACCCCCTTCAATGTAGGCACCCTCAAAGAGTTGAGGTCTATTTGGTAGTGAAGTAAAACCTGTCAGTACAGTATTCGTTGTTATGTAGATCTAGTAACGATACTTTAACGAGATAGTCATACGTGTTAATGGATGGGATCTACAGCTGGTGTGACAAAATTCGAAATCTCCTCTTGTGTAGCACAGAATCGATGCTGGTGGTGGGTTTGGGGTTGGCGTTGGGATTTGGAATGGGGTTGAGGATGGGGTGGGGAAATCCCCATATAATGAAAAATAGGGATGTAGGACGCGTACAACTATGGATAAACATTGAATGATGAAAGTAGATATTCTATGGGCTGAAAGTGTGTCACCGATGAAGTCACTGATGATGTCATAGATGAGTCATGGGATTTCCCCAGTTCCCATTTCATTCTCCTCTGATGAAGGCAACAAGCACAAAAGCGTAGGGCGGTTCAAAGAATTTGCATTGGTCCTTCATCCTAAATGCATATTGGAAATTGCTGATGGTCCCAGGTCTCAGTAGAAATACTTCTTGGTTCTCAAGTAATATCAACTCTTTTCTATCTTTGGATTCAACGATTTTAACCTGTTCCACTCGATCATTGATGGTTTGACAGATTTCTTATTTATCGTCTCCTCCTCATTCTCAGTTTCATTTTCTATCCTTTTCCAATTAACAGCCATTCCTACACTTTCTTCCCGTTCTTCTCCAACGAATATGGATCTTCTCTCCCTTTCGTAGAATTACTTCCCCACATCATAGATCTAGCAGTGCACAGTAGTCCATGAGAAAGGCCGTGCCAGTAATTAAATCAGTCGTTATCTTAGGGTTCACTAGGAAATTTCCTATCAGTTGGCAAACCAGTTCAAGCCTCGTTTGTCGGTTTACTTCAGTAACCTATGCCCAATACGACTTCTTTTATTTTTGTCTTTCCTAATGGTAATAATGGCCAATTGAGGTTTTGTGCACATCTGTCGGAAGTGGTCTCAGCTGTCGTAGAAATCTGACTTCCTCTGTACAAGATCCCTCACAGTTTCATTTCTCCCACGATGACTTTCATTACAGGATGAATGCCCTTTGTCACTGTCATCTGGTGCTCTTCTAACAGGACATTGAAAAAGTCGTAATATTTTATAACATTTATGTGGGTGATTCTGATTTGCGTGGTGAGTGTTAGTCAACCTCTCCTACGTCATCCCCTAATGTGCTCTAATTTCGATGATCTCCTCTCATTCGCACTTCCTATCTCCAGCTACTCCATTCTGCATAAACCATTGCCCATTGTTATTATACCTGTGGCTGTTCCAGCCCATATTCTGTGGTCGATAATTGTTGGTCTTCTTGTGGTTCTAGCCCCCGTTCTGTGGATCATAACTGTTGTTTCTGTGGTTGCACTAGCTCCCATTCTGCTGTCCATAATAGTGCACATAATTGCCACCTCCTGACACACCCTGCAAATGACTGCCAACACCAACAGGTCAGTTCCTGGTATTGCAATTGGTATTGTTCTGACATCTGGCTCTCAAGATCTTGTCTTCCTTCTCTATAAAACTGCTCGTTGAACACAAACTCCAGTTAATGTAGCGGTGTTAAGAATCCTGTTTATGTCATCGTTGCATCGACCTGCCAACATTTGCTGATAATTCTACAGCTGCTTTGTGTAGCAGTACTTAATTATCACACTGGGAGTTTACAGCACTTATAGGAAACGGTTCTTCTTTACTATCATATCTAGGAATCTCACCAGCATTTTGAAACCTGACCCAGCGCAATCTTTCCCAGTTATCATTTCATGTTTAATTCTCTCTTGTGTTTCCTGTGTTCTACGCCAGGAATGCCTCCTTAAATTCCTCATACGATTTACACACAGCTGCCATGCCTCATATTTTCTGCTGCCGTTTCTTCAAAATGACCACACACAAATTCTAGTTCGTATTGCAGTGGCCGTGATGGAGGCATCGATGAATCAAATTGTGAAATCCAAGTTTTGGAGTGAAACACGTTCCCCTCTCCGTTATAGTTTTGGAACTTCTGTACTTGTATGAAATGCTTGTAATCAAATGGCACCTCCTTATTTATGCTCATCCTACCTGTTGTTCCATTCTTCTTACTTCTTCCTGTCTACGTCGGCCATGAGAGTTCTCACTATTGTTAAGGGAATATCTTCACTCATTTCCATCTCTAGCATGACTGCTAATTAGTAGCACACAGTTGTGTGTTTCATTCGAACCTGACTCCTCTCCTAATGTGGCTCTGGCCTTCCACTGCAGGTCGCTGTGATTTTTATCTGCCTCTTTGATTATCTTCTGCTGCTGTTTGTTCATATTTTCCTGCTGGTTCTTAAATGTGAGATGTTTCTGTGCTTCTTCGGTTTCTGCAGTTGGTATGGAAGCTGTCATGTTAAATCCTGTACCAGGTTTACGAATTTCCCCTTTTACTTTCTCATGATTCTGATTTGGTAGCTAATTTGTTGCATCTTCTGTCCTTCTCTCAATACCCTCCCCCTTGTTTTTAACCTCTTAAGCCGGGTTCACACCCGCAACCCATGTTGCACCATAGCTTACGGCTTTCTGCAGTGCCACCATGAACTACCACTCACATAGGACGCCACAAATTCTACATAGTTGCACAGCGTTCAGTACGGCGTCAATTGAAATCATTCTAGCGGGTGTCAATGTTAAAGCGCAGGTTAAAGCATTAGAGCTGTGACAAGGGTTAACTACAAGAAAGACAAAACCCAAATGTTGAATGCGCAAATAGATTTCGCGCAAGGATGAATCAGGACCCACAAACACATTTATAAAAGCACTAACATTCGGAGAAAAAATGCTGTGTGCTACGGCGACCTTACCAACAGCTGACATGTGAATGTCATCTGCAGACAGTCCGCCCTTCCTAGATACTAGAATGTTTTGTTCGCTGAGGTAGGGTTTCCAATAACAAATTTTTAGTTTAATAATTGCCACATCACATTGGGGGGTATTTCATGCACATAATCCATAATTTTTATAGTGCTTGGTCTCACAAATCACAAAGTTGACACACCTTGCTTTTTGTTTACATGTTGAGTTTATTTATTCACCCAAAGGTCATTGAAGATTGTGGGATACATCATTTGTTTACACACACACACAGCTACAGAAAATGGAACAAACATAGTTTCTTGTCATGTAATTACAGAAGCTGCGAAAGCATACACCCCCCCCCCCTCCCCCGAACGCTGTTTTCACTTTTCTCAATAATCAAATGACAGCGAACTAAAATCGAATGGAGTACAGCAGCAATTACGCCACAATGACTGCGACGGAATGCTCTTGTTCCGAAATACAGCAACCAGGGAAACAGTGGTGGAAGAAAAGTGGCGGAACAAAGTAGAATGAAGTTGAACTTTTTGTGGCATGACGAAAGCTGCGTCTCTGAATTTACGCCCCCAAAAACTGAGAGTTCACACGCAACTACATTGCAACTGCAGTATGCCACCAGCTGTGGCAAAGTTTCTGTTGCGCGTGCGAACCCAGCTTTAGATGCTAAAGTCATGGGTCATTCCGTGTTGCCAAATGCTTGAGATAAAGCTTCCCCTATACCATATGATGATGCAAATACTGCAAGCAGTACTGGCTTTTGCGGATCGAAAACCATAAGACGTGAATGACTAAGCAATGCATGTTTCAGTTTCTGAAAAGATTGTCTGCATTCTCCAGTTAATGTAAGGAAACATTTTTACTCTGGAGGCGATGCAAAGGAGCAGCTATTTACGTTGTGTTTGAAATGAACTTGATGTAGTATGTCAGTTTGTCAAGAACAGCTTGAAATTGTTACACACTTGTAGCAGGAGGCCTATAAATGCTTAGTCGAGGGACGAGCACAGTGGTCGTCAATGACATGTCCCAAATATTGTTTCAGTATTCAATAATTAACATTCGTCCAAACTACGCTTGAACCCTGTGAGCTAAAACTTGAAAAGGAGACTCCAAACTTTTAAGAATCGTTCTGGAGTTTGTCCAGATACAACGGTGTCATCTAAATAATTTGGGGAGGACGGAACTTTCTCGACGTTACGTGTTCAAGAAACCGTTGAAATATCGCAGGAGCAGAGGCACTTCCGAAGGGAAGGCGCTGGTATTGATACAAGCTGACGTGCGTGTTAACCACGATAAATTTTTTAGTTTCCTCGCCCAGGGGAAGTTGAAAATAAGCTTCGAATAAATAAATTCTTGAAAAGAATCATCCACCTTCTAGGCACCCCGTAGGCACGTCAATACATGAATGCGGGAGAACAGGGGCGGCTCGTGACCAAGAAAGCTGGTGGTACACTTTGCTCACCAAGGGAAACATTAAAAACGGAGTGAAAATCAGCGCACTGCTCATGTTTTTGTAATCCATAATACAAACAGTTCGGTTGTTCATGGCACTGCAACATCTACTCGTAATAACACCAAAACATGTACACAGATAAATCGTTTCAGGCAAATGCCAGGATGGCTCCTTTGAAAGGGCACGGCCGATTTCCTTCCCAATCCTTCCTAACCCGAGCTTACGCTCCGTCTCTAATGACCTCGTTGTCCACGGGACGTTAACCACTAACCCGCCCCCCCCCCCCCCCCCCCCCATGTACACAGAGTAAAGTATTACTTTGCAGAAAATAAGAAATTAAGAATTGCAACCTTATTCACGTAAAAAGTAGAAGGCCTCCATTTCCGACCTTTTTCAGCAGCACCGATGTTAATGCCGTTCGATTGTATCTCCGTTGTTTGTTGTGGTGGTGATCACTTATACAGGAATTCCATTCTTATTTCCTGCATATCTGCGAAATTTTCAGTCACTCTTCGATTGAAGTCTCGTTCGAATTGTAATTGTAATTACCTCGTCCAGGAGTTTCACACATTCGCTCAGTATCACAGAGTATTGTCAGTTATGTAATCCAACACGCTCAAAGCTCCTCTTTTCCATAAATAACGAAGAGTTCTGTTCGAAGTTTGTTTGCTTCCAAAAAAGAATAGCATTCAACAGTAGCTCTGAATGAAGTTTCGTGAAAACTGGAAGAGTAAGTAGTGAATTTCTCTAGTAGAAAGAGGGAGGGAGGCAGCAACTAGGTGTCCAGTGTACTTGAATTTATCTTTTGCCTCGTAACTTCTTTTGCGTCCCACTTTACACATCACTTCTCGATTTTCAGTTCTTCCTCTTTTATGATACTCGTACAAATTCGTTGAATTTTGAACCACACCTTCCTTATGTTTGCAGTTTCTGGAGGAAATGCTGTCAGCTGATGTGCTCAAGTTGAGTCAATGTCCGTTTTCTGTAACTGTACGTACAAAACATCTACACTGATCACAAATTTATGAAAAAAGACGAGAGCCAGAAAATGAACCTTTTATCCTTCAAAATCATAACTAAGCCTCAGCCTTGTAGGACTGTATTTTCATTACTCAGTTTTTCTCCATTGGTCATACTATACACATACTCGATAATATCTTCCCTTCGAAGACAGTATTGACACTCCTTGATGGTAATTCCGACGAGTAGGAACTAAATGTGGCAGACATTTTCGTACTATTACATCGAGGATTGCTGTACTTTGTAGAAATGCTGAAAAGGAGCTGCAAAGCCCTTGAAGTGTCATGAAGAATATTTTCTTATTTTTATTATTCGAAGCGGCTTTAAGCATAATCAGATTAAATTTGTGACCATAACAATGAATGTAAGATTGCTGCATCATCATGTGTTTGTGCTACTGGTATGTGTGAACAATTATCGAAATGGTGGCTTAGCTTTTCTATGATGTACATTGCTGAAGATTGACCATCATGCTTCTCTGGGGCTACGACACCCAAAAATCTTTCAACTTGTCTTCCGTTAATGATATACATATATAGTATAATCATCTGAAAAAAGACTACATCACTGGTTTTGTCAGCTATTACAACCAAAACTCCGCACCCGTATTTGCTTTCAATTTCCCCTTGGCAGACATGAAGCACGCACAGAAGGGGCTCATTCTGGACGGTTTTAGAGGTGCCTTTGAAAATTGTTGCTTTTTCTAAATGCAATTTTAATACCGAGTCTAACTGTGCACTAGACTTAATCCAGGCACGAAAAATGTCATGAGTGGAACGTGCCTCAGAATACAGTTTATAATCATATTTAGTATGTACCTATTATCGGTGACTTGTTGGTTGTTTAACGGCACGGACCTTCTGTACCCACTGTCTAATTGGATAGCCATATTTGCATTTCCTCGCCTCGCCAGATTCAAAACGTTATTAACATCGACTGCAGAAAATTTGTGTTCCTAATTTTGTCATGGAGGTGTTGTACGTCATAGACTCCATGTTCATGAACAAAGAAAACAAAATAAGGCGTTTCCCAAATTACAATCACACAGAGTTCAACTTGCTATACATTCCGGAATTAAATTTTCTGCTGAATTGATGACTCTGTGCAATTGTTAAAATTATTAGTTAGCCTCCCTAGCCTCTTAATTTCTAATTATTCTTCAGACTTAAGTAAAGGATGGGTTCACTTGTTATCTCAAAATTCTCTATAGCATACGTCAAAATAACGGACACGACGCACAGGAGATACTTATTTTACTTCCAGCAAACCGTGATCTGGTAAGGTGGCGAGACCGCCGCTTTGTTCGAAGATCTGACAGCCCTGGTTCTCTTCGGAAGGACGGAGGCGTGCACTCTATCAGGCCTAAGATACCACTGTATATTTATTTATTGTGCTACAAGGGGTGGGCGCTTTGTTTTATATCTTCCAATTAGGAATTTATTTGAAGGTGATTAAAGCGGACGGCCCCGTCATTCGCCTTACGACCAAGGGACTTCCAGAAACATCGATCGGAGCTGCTGATGAGAACAACGTTGGCTGCTACTTGGCTGCGCGAGGCACAGCCATTATAGTGTCGCACGTTGTAATCGCGAACTACTCGATCTGTCGCTCCGTGGTAAGAACTACTAGCGTCTTGGCGCGATTTTGCAGCTCGCGTCTGCGACCCCCGTCATTCTCGCAGAATGGAGAGGAGGTTGTGTGTCGTCCGCGCGCCGGGGCAGAACGCTGATCTTTTCCCTCCTGGCTCACTCGCGTATAACTCGAGCACATAATAAAGATTATACCGAAAGGAAAGTCGGCTGAAACCCATGTGCCTAAATTTTGTGAGCACGCTCGAGGTCTACCGTATTGAAACCGAGTAAACAACTATATCTGAAACCAAAGGCGAAATAGGAAGAACAATTGATTTTTGAGACTTTATCTTTATACATCACGAATTTTCGGTATATGATACAATTAGATACATTTTGTTTATTTTGTTAAGTATATCTATTTTAGCTACTGGGTTCACTTACATGCAAACAGTTGCTTGTTTGATGTACTGTTGGACTTAGAAATATGTAATGACCAGTAGTAAGAGAGAATATCACAAACGCAAGTATCGAGCAGTTCCTACGAAGCGGCACTACATGAGAAAATTAGTTTTCCGATTTTCTTGCTGTACATAATAAACACTCATTAAACTGTAAAAAAATGATGTGTGAAATGAAGCAAAGCTACATCAACTCCTGGAGTTAGATTTTCGGGAGAGGTTCTCCTTTTGCTTCAAAAATTTAAAAACGACTTATTTCGCATTTGGGCGTTTTCTTCACTGCTGTGTATTATCTGTCTTATTTGATTATGAGGAAACTACCTCGCGTAAAAAATTGATTTCTTTCGTATCTTACAGTTTCATACCACAGCTCAATGATGAAGTGTCTATTTTGTCAGTATTCATCATAGTTACTTCTTAGTATTCTGCACCATAAAATGTGAAGAGTTCGCAATGAAAAATGCCGTCGCTGGCTACTTCATGCTGGACAGATTTTAGGTGATACCTTGCCGTGTACTAAATGTAACTCAAATATCGAAATTGTTTTAATAATGGATAGGAAAGCTACATGTGACTTAAGTACGGAGACAAGTTACAGTATTTTACTTGAGTTTACAGCCTGACGGCGCCACGTGCAAGCAGCCTGCAGCTGAGAACAGTTCCTGCAAGTAAACGCACGTTTCTCAAGTTGGTGATCGCTGCTTATTGTTGTACTTACTGCTGTAAGAAAGTGCTGAATAAACAGACATACCACACCAACAGTTACGTAATGGAAAAGCTGAAACACATCTCATATTTCGGACAAAGCTTGACAGAAACTTTTTTGCGATACTTATCATTGCAATACGTTAGAGTGAACTTATAGGCTTGCGCCTAATTCAAAACATTTATATAAATTAAATTTTAATGCAGTATACTGCCTTCATTTTAAGTCATAGCTATGATAATAGGAAAGAAATTAGTTGACTACGAATCTCTTGGTATCAGCTGTGTTAGGTATAGGTATACCATACATTATTGACATGTGAAAATTTGTTCCAAACCAGGACTCGAACTCAAGTTTCCTTTTATCGCAAACAGTCACTTTAACTACTTTGGGTATCTGTGCACAACAGCTTATTTCGAATTGATTTTAGATGACTGCCAATCTCATTAATGCCTGTTCATTCAGATATGCAATAAAATAATACCTACGTGTTACTTTCAGGTCGAAAAAATGAATGAAAATTCCAGCAGTGATACAAACACCAAAACTCTTGCAGTGTATCCCTTAACAGCTGTTTCCGTTTTGGAAGTAAAGTTGATTTATCAATAAAAACTTCCATAGAAAAAGTTAAGAAGTAAAATAAAATTGTTGCAGGGAAGAACCGATATTTACAAAATAAATTAGCTTCATTGTCATATAAAGCTAAAAGAAGATTGTACATGTGAAGAGTAATTAATTTAAAAGCTTACATGATAAATTGTAATTAAATGTTTATCACAAGTTGTTTCATTAGCGTTTATTTTCGTAATTTTTCTGTTTGATTGGATAGATTAATTCCGTTTAGTAAAAACGTCAGTTTTGATCTTCATGCAAACCTTCATTTAGAGTGCTTAATATTCTTCCATCACCATTCCTGTATATCTTAGAAATAATAACGTTTATAGGGAAAATCATAGATGGAACAGCAATATTGCACCAAAAAACCAAAATATCCATTCGTGCAGCACAAAGAATAATCAAGATTTACATGTGCAGCCTCCACAAACAACACAGAAACGAAAAGGACTCCTGCAAGCAGGAAGAAAGCTATAGGCCTACAACAAACTACCTAAAAAAATTTAAGGCAATAACTGGCGTGCATAAATTCAAAATTGCAGTGAGTGACTACTTCATTCAAAATTGCTACTACAGTATTGATGAATTTTTACCTACTACGTAAATATGTGAAAAAATTTAAATAGTTTATACAGTAAGGGGTAAAAAAAGAAACGTGTATATTTAAATTTATTTGTGTATTCGGTGTATGTGTGGTTTGTGTGTGTGTGTGTGTGTGTGTGTGTGTAAACAAGAGCTGACCGAGCTGCCCAAGTGGTTCTAGGTGCTACAGTCTGGAACCGCACGACCATTATGGTAGTAGGTTCGAATCCTGCCTCGGGCATGGATGTGTGTGATGTCCTTAGGTTAGTTAGGTTTAAGTAGTTCTAAGTTCTAGGTGACTGATGACCTCAGAAGTTAAGTCCCATAGTGCTCCATTTGAATTTTTATAAACAAAATCAAAAGCAAGAATTTTGTATTTGTGGCCTGGTTTTTCCATATGTTACGATTATATTGCTATATCCTCTAAACCATACAACAGTTTCTGTTCAAGTAGTAAGGAGCTATCGTTCGTGTTTATTCGGTTTCAATATGACGCTGAGAGCAACTGTTGACTTGATACTTATTAAATGAGCTGCCCCCTGCTTTCGTTTCTGTATACTGACTGTTCTGTGGTTCAGGTAACGTGTCTATACACCAAAGGCTTATATACGAGTACGATGTAGTATTTCAGACCAAGCATGGTGAAAATTATAATATAAATGGAAAAACTATTAAAGAAGTAACCAGCACAAACTTTCTAGGAACTATAATAGACAAACATTTTTCATGGGGGAAGCACATAGATACACTGTGTACAAAGATAAACAAACAGATCTTCATCATGCATAAAACAGTTAAGACTGTGGATGATAAAGTCCTCGGATCAATGTATTATGAACTTGTCTTCCCACATTTGTCATATTCAGTTCATATATGGGGAAGTGAACAAGCTGGCTACTTAAAAAGAATATTCACAATTCAGAAAAGGGCAGTGAGATGCATTGCAAAAATACCACCAAGACAGACCTATAGGCAAGCTTTTGTACACTATAATATTATGACAGTATACTCACTGTACATATACCAAAGCATAATGGTGGTAAGGTCAAGCAATAAACACCTAAATAAAGATGTACACAAACACGGTACAAGAGGAAATGAAAATTACTACATGATAAACAGAAATCTAAATCTGTCTATGACTGCCCCTGAAGAAGCAGCCAAAAGGTTTTTAATAAACTCCCAAAAATCATTAAAAAAGAAACAGACCTAAAATGTTTTAAAATAATTTGAAACTATATCTCACAGAGAAATGTGTATACAGTTTGAGTGAATACTAAGATGGTGTTTAAATATGTTATATCATTTCTGAAATGTACCTTTAAAAACTATCATTTCTGTATGTTGTCTGGATTTGTGTGTATATATAATGTGAGACATGTAATACTTTGTATGCTTATAGACTATTCCCGTTTAATTATTTGTTTCATTTATATATAATGAAATCAAGTTTGATGTTAATCGCCTATTGTATGACACACCCAATACTCTCAGCTGGATTTTCAGCTGAAGTCCATGGGCAAAGAATAAATAAATGTTGTCAAGCACTGCCTCAGTGGCTCCGTAGGTCCCCTGAGACAACCACTTGTGTCTAGGGACAGCAAATCTTGGTGCTGATCGGGTGAGCTGATCAGTTGCGCTCGGCTGGTATCGGAACCGCAGGTCATAGCGCTTCCTGTGGCAGAAAACGAAAACTCACATTCACCTTTAGGACAAGGAACTGTTCGATTCATTCAGCACGAACTTCAAACTTATTAATTACTATTGTTTTTAATCTCGTGTAAGTTATCACAAATCACAATGTGTAGAGGTGCCAAAGCTGTTTATGCTGTTCTTAGGACATGGCGGTACAGTTTACTTTACAAAAAAAAAAATTATCTGCAATGTACCCCACAACTAAACACGTAGTTAAATTTTTCTTCCAAGACTGCAAGTAATTTTTTTCATGACAAAAGTGTTCCAGTTCTTATCAGAGTCTTCTGTTAGTCTGTGGTTCTTATTATCTTAACTAACTAATTATATACGTTTCTGAGCAATGAGGACTATGTAATAGACTTAGCTGAATCCCTTGTTTACATCAACATCCGCACAAACATCATTGGCATTGGTTTCCTTCACTAACCTGGAGCTGTAATTGATCTTTAAATAGCGGAGCTCTATGTACTTCTCTCGAGAAGTTTCTATCTAAATACAGGACTTTACGAGTAGCTACATGTTTTTATCTAACATTCCCTTTAGCAGATTGAATTTGCCAGTAACACGATAACTATTGTAATTATATTTCTCAACCATAGAGATGGAGAGGTATTTATTAATTTACTGGACTGAATGGACATCCAGAAACAGCTGACAGGTTTTGTTATATATGAATCAAGAATTTTTATTCACTCTTGATCATTTTATAATGAAATAGGCTGTGTCATTGTTGTATATTACAGGTAGTATTATAATACATATAAGCATATAATAATAAAATAATGTCGTTTAACTATAGTTTACGTATTAAGCACCACAGTAACAAAATACATCACAGGAATATTTCTAAGAGCCAGTAACCATAAGTTATACTATGACCATGTATGGCACAAACACTGTGCAATAATAACTGGGTAGCGTATACAGGACATAATCATACAAAACATAGAAGCATAATTATAGAAAACATAAACACATCACATAATGATGCAGTAGATACGTGAAAATTTGTTAAATGCTAATATGCTCCTCAAGTACCTCAAACTAATTTTTAATGGTAAAGTGAATGATCTGATAGCCAGTTGTACCATTTAATTTCAAAAATTTTTACATCCATAGACCAGACATAGATTGGTAATATGATGAACATTTTGAGTCGGTTCATTTTCTGAGAATTTCCATTTCTTACTAACCTGTGGCTTGGTATATTTAAAGTAACCTTATTTTTGGTGTGTTGATCGGTGTTGTCCCTAGCAGCAAATTCGGAAATATTATATATAATCATAAATATTAAATATAATCATAAATATTATATATAATCATAAATTTGTAAAGGTGAGTATTCTGAGACTGGAAAAAAGAGGACAACAGTGCTTCATGTGTCTTGTTTTACATATTATATGCAGGACATTTTTTGTATTTTTAAAATGCTAGTTAGCTTCACGAATCGATTATTAGATCCATACAATGCCAGTGTTTATGTACTTTTTGTAAATGTTTGAAATATATATCCATAGTACCAGTAATAGTGACATAGAAAATTTTCTTGCTAAATGTGTATTCCATGATGAACTGCTTGTGAGGTACACTCTGTTGCAGGAATTCAGGTTAATTGATATTAAGTCTACTTTCATTCAACAGTTTGAGTTTAGAAAAAACTGCCTGTGGTATCTGATCGCCATTAGGGTTTTGGCAGAAAATAAAAAGTAAATAAAGATTGTCACCGCTAATGACAGCGAATTAAAAAGTAAAGAAAACTGCAAAAGCACTTTTTTTCATATTGGTAACTATTATAAAATTGGTGACAGTATGTTTCTTTGATACAATTTGTAAACTTATAAAGGTCTCAGAAATGAGATACTTAAATTGTGCATGGGGCAAATGAGACAGTCTATATCACAATTGTTCATATAAATATTTTTCATCAGTTTTGACTTGGATGAAATTTTATGTAAATTATACACATGAGAAGCCTAATATCTGATATGTGGGAAGTAGAACATTGTGGCAATATAATTGTTTTCATAGTTTTCTGGGATAGCAAGATTTGAGACATTCAAGATTACAACTCAGGGAGTATGATCTTGAAATCTGTAGTAAGGTCATGCAGGTTAAAGAGGAACCTGTATTTCTCAGTTTCTCAAATGATTTTCACTCTCCAAAAGTAAAAAGTAAATTAAATTAAATTAAAAGAATAAAAAAGGTTTGTCACTGTTAATTTTTATGAAAATTTTATTTAGCAGGTTATATTTGACAATTTGCCAGTATAAGATTTTATTATCGCCCTACATTGTAATGCTAAAATTGCAGCTATATTTTTTTCCATTTTTCGAATGAAAGTTGTATTAAGATAAACAAATGCACATTAACCAAAGAATGTCACCAGTACAGAGGGGCTTGCACATTGACAATACTAATTTGTCAAATCTTCAGTATACTGAAGCGACCTCTCACCATCAATAATATCGACAAAAATCGTCAGTTGACAATGCAGTTATACGATGCTAAGGCGTTAAACAGCCGAAAGAAACTACGTGTTGCAAATATATGTCATGCTACTACCAACATTAAAACTCACAGTTATTTCGAAATACCATTCTCCTGATAGTGATGTCGATCAATTTGTAGAGTGCTTGGATAAAATTATTCACCATACAGAAAAATATACCAAACACAAGACAGTAATTTTAGGAGATTCAAATTTTGACGTAAGGAAAAAAACACACAAAAATACTAATTTGCTTAACATGCTAAGATCCCATAATCTCTTCTGTGCAAATTATAGTCCCACAAGACAACTTTCTTATCTCAACAATTTTATCACAAATATACATAAAGGTGATTTTGAATTGGGACTCCTTAATGTCGACCATCTGACAGATCACAAAGGTATATAGGTAAAACTAACAATTAATGAAACAATGGGGGATTGTGAACCATCCCGGTATGTCAGGTTACTAAGTGATAAAAGCATAAATAGCTTCAGGGATTAGCTGAAGGTACTAAACTGGAATAATATAATATATGCTTCCAACAATATGGAGGAGGCTTGTAGCAGGTTTGTTAGTACTCTATCTGAAATTTTCAATACCCCCTGTCCAGTGGTTACCAAACGAAACAAAATTATGGCAAGAAAGCATGGTACAACTACTCCACATAGGTGGTTCACACCATATTTCAGAAGCTAAGATTAATGGTTTTCATATGCTATGATAAGGTAAAAAATGATACTGTTGACAATGAAATGTATGTTAGCATCAAGAGACACTATAGATCACAAATCAGATTAGCAAAATGTAGAGCAAATGATATCTTCAAGTGATGTAATTAAATCAGTGGCAAAGTTGAGTGACTCCAGATCAGATGATATTTATGGCCTCTCAAATTTTGTGATTAAAAATAATCGACTTGATATCATTCCCTCTCTGCACACCCATAAACTGGATATTTGACAGTGGTACTTTTCCAGAATGTCTAAAGAAAACAGCAGTAATTCCATTACACAAAAAGGGTGATAAAAACAGCACTAATAATTATTGTCTAATTTCTCTGATACCTATACCTTCAAAAATAATCGAATATTGTATACAAAAGCAAATTAACATGCATTTGTCAAAAAACAATGTACTGACTAAGTCTCAATATGGTTTTAGGGCCCAGTTATCAACAATTAATGCTGTTGAAAATGTTGTTTCTATCGTGCAATCTTCTTTTGAATCGAAATTATCTGCTGAAGCCACACTAGTGGACTTAAGCAAAGCATTTGATTCTGTAAACCACACAATACTGCTGGAAGAACTATGGTGTTATGGCATTAGGGATCTGGAACTCTCCCTCATTAAATCATATCTCAGTAACAGAAAGCAAACTGTAAGCTACAACGGCCAAAAGTCACAGTTACTGAATGTCACTAGAGGTGTACCCCAAGGATCAGTGCTTGGGCCATTACTGTTTATAATATTTATAAATGACCTTACCAGCAACATGCCATACAAATCTGTGCTTTATGCATATGATACAACTTTCATCAATTGAGGAAAGGACATAAATAAACTGAAGGAGCAAAGTAAAGATTTTCTCAGATTATTCAATATGTAATTCGAAGCCAAGGAGTTAGCTATTAACTATCAAAAGACTGTAAATATATCCTTAAGCTTATCCAATGCTGATATTGAGTACACTTCTACCAAACTTCTTTGCATATACTTAGATACGAAATTAACCTGACAGAGTCACATAGACAACATATCTCGAAAGCTTTCGCGAGTTATCTATCTACTGAAAAAATTATGCACATGTGTTTCTGAAAGCCTGCTGATTAATTCCTGTTATGCATTCTTTCATTGCCATATTAGCTATGGTATTCTTCTATGGGATAATTGTCCATGGTCCAGGAAAATTTTTATTTGGCAGAAGCAAGCCATCAGGAGCATCTCTGGGATTACCAAAAATAACATATCATGTAGGTCATACTTCAAAGGATTACAGATAATGACAGTCCCTTTTCTTTTTATATACAGCTGCCTTTTGTACATAAAAGAAAACTTTAACAGATACAACCTTAGGCAGTCCATTCATAATCATAACACTCGTCAAACATTTAAGATAGACATACCAACAACTCGACTCAAGGAAACACAAGACAGTTATTAATACATGGGAATAAGGTTTTCAACACATTACCTCTGCAGGCACATTGTGTCTCTCTTAATATATTTAAAAGTAAGACTAAAAAAATGGCTGAAAGACAAAGCTTTTTACGGTGTTAAAGAATTTGAAAACTGTTCAAAAATAGATCTGACTTACAAAACAACTTGCAACTCTGTTTGTTCCTCTTCCTAAGCATTTCTGTCTCTGTAGTTCCACATTTAACTGTTAAACATGTGGAGAAATCCTTATGTATGAAATGTATCCTTTTATTATGCACATTCTTTAAAATGCACGCTTTAGTTATGTGGGATATCTTTATGTATCAAATGTATTCCTTTATTATATATGTTCTTTTAAAATGTGTACTTTAGCTTCGTGTGATACCTCACAATAGTTATATTTATTAATATGTAAATTGTACATTACTCATGACGACATCGATTGCATGTAAATGGTTAAAAATGGATAAATAAATAAAATAAATGTTAGCTATAGCTTGCAAGCAACGGAAAACAGCGAAAAAGAGGAAATGGGTCCGAGAACGGTTAAGGGAGAAAAAAGGAGCGACTGGCCACGTATTAATTTACTGACACTCAGACCCATGCATCCACATATTTCATACTTTTTTCCGACGAGTGCTGCACCATACCGGTATAACAAGATATTAATGCTGAAACGAGGAAAAACAGGGAAGCAGATAAGTTAAAGAGAGAGACAATCGCAGTCGACAAGAGATTAGGAGTTACTTTAAGATTTTTGGCGACAGGCAGGTAATTCGAATGTTCAAAGTCTAGTCCTGTAATAACAGCAAACCCAATTATTAAAATTTTATAGAACTCTGTGAAGCAACTGTGTCCGCCTAGCAAGGATGCATCCAGGCAACTGGGGTAAAACATTTTTTTCGCTGGTGAAACTGAAATGTATTTCACAGACGTCTTACTAGTCATTACATTACATTACATTTATCATTTTCCATGGATCCCTTGGAGAGGAGTCTCTGGGTTGTGGAAAGAGTCAAAGTTTTTATTTTATTCAGATACATGGATATCGTACAATTCTAATACAGGCAGAGTTATGAGCTATAATCCTTGTGAAGATATTCATCGATGGAGTAGAACGAGTTGACCAATAGGAAGTTCTTTAATTCATACTGAAACCGATCTTCATTACTTACAAGACCTTTGATATGCTGTGGTAAGTTATTGAATATATGAGTACCCATGTATTTGACTCCTTTTTGTACTAACGTAAAGCTTTTATAGTCCTTATACAGATTGTTTCTGGTTTTGGTATTGTAATCATGTTTTGCACTATTTTGTGTAAAGAGACATATTGGAAATGACAAAGGACATCAATGAGTATATGTACTGAGAAAGAGTAGTTAGAATACCAAGTTTCTTAAAGAGGTCTCTGCAAGATGATCTAGGACTGACACCAGATACAACTCTAATGGCTGGTTTCTGAATTTTAAAAATGTTCTCTTTGTGAGAGAATTTTCTCCGAAAGATGATCCCATAACTCATTAGAGAATGAAAGCAGGCCGAATAAGCTAACTTCTTCATTTTTAAATCACGCATTTCTGCTATCATGTGTGCTGCAAATATAGCTGAACTAAGGCATTTCATTGTTTAGAGTGTGAGTTTTCCAATTTAGGTTGTGGTCAATTTGTAGCCCTCAAAATTTGACACTGTCTACATACAGTTTTAATGTCATTGTTTGAATACGTCATACTTATAGGGTCAGATATTCTTTGTGAGGTATTAAACTGTATGTACTGGGTCTGGCCAAAATTCAGTGACAATCCATTTGATGAGAACCACCCACTGATTCTTATAAATATTTCATTAGCTGATTGCTCAGTGAGATCGCGGATACTATTTTTTATACCAATACTTGTATCATCTGCAAATAAGACAAAATTTGCATTTTGTGACACTGCATATGGACCAACAACGGACCTGAAATAGAACCCTGAGGCATCCCTTGTCTGATGGTTTCATATTTCGAATGGCTATTGTTATGTGGTAAGCCTGATACAGACACACACTGCTACTCCTGTTATCCCATAATATTTTAACTTTTGTTTAAGGATATCATGCTCAACACAATCAAAAGCTTTAGCCAGATCACAGAGTATTCCAAGTGGTAACAACTTTTTGATTTATTGATTCTAATATATCATCTGTAAAAGTGAATATAGCTTGATCAATTGACAGTCCTTTCCGAAATCCAAATTGATTGTGAATGAGAACATTTTTATGCACTAACTGTTTATAAAGTCTATTGTACATAACACTCTCAAACACTTTTGAAAATATTGTCAATAATGAAATGGGACAGAAGTTTACCACTGATGATTTATCTCCTTTTTGTGTAATGGTTTGACGATAGCATATTTAATTCTATCTGGAAAAGTACCCCTGTGGAGGGATTCATTACTTAAATAACTCAGTAAGGCACAAAGTTCTGATGAATCACTGGAGCATTTGTTTTTCAGACAGCTAATAATATTAGAAATCTCTTTCAGTGAGGTAGGATATAGTAGCAGCTGTAAAGTTAGTACAAAATCTCTTCTCTTGTGATGACTACGGGAGATGACCAAAGACTTGCAGAAACAGGTTTCAAAACTTCGATCTGTGATAACGTGTGGAGATGAGAAGCAGCTTCGTCTCCAATGGCGTGGGGTATGGGACGAGCATAATAAAACTTAGGTTTTGCAATGTCCTTGAGTGTAATATGTGCATAAAATTCTTCGCATGTTCCAGTGTGTCGTCAAACAAATGACAATATTTGTAACCAACGTGATGACTATTGGTGTGGCAAAAGGTGATTATCAATAGCATGCACATTCTCCTGGTTATCTAAATCAAATAAATGAAAAGCATCCCTGCAAAAAATACCAGGACTAGAAATACTGTGAAGGGTGCTGACGTAGTCGCACTTCAGTATTTTGCCTGCAAAGTACACATTCCAAGAACAGAGATGGTGTTGCCGTTGTAAGCTCTGAGGTGCAGAAGCACTTATATCTAACTTTCTATATTCCGACATTCTTAAAGGAAGCCATAGTCACAGTATATATATTTTTTTTCCTTTAAAAAAAGAGGTTACATTACCGGTTACAACGAACGAAGTCGTCATTTTCAAATGTAAAACATCAGTTAGAGAATATACCATGAGAATTGTGACCATACATCCAACAACTATTTCGAAAAATAATGAGACCAGATAAACAAGGCAATGGTGGCACAATTAAGTCACTACAAGTTATGCCCATGTTCATTCCATGTCCTCGTGTAGAATAGATAAAAACTACACTAGGGTAAAAACTGCCAAAGATTCTTGCAATTCTTGTAGTACTGTGACTATGGCTTCATTATTGTAATGTCAAATAAACATTTAACTAATATCTAACTGTAATGGTACAGATCGACTGCAAGTATGCAAAGAGATGCACAGTTTACAGTTTATCCTCTGAATGTGACTATTTGTTCTGACTTGCAGAAGATGGTATTTCACTGAATTGTGATTGACGAAGTGTTTAGCCGTACGTCTATAGATTTTTATCTAGAGCCAGCAAATCTTCGTGCCGCTCGGGTGAGCCGATCGATTCGGCTGGGCTTGCCTTGGGCCTGTAGAAAGTCCGTGGTAGGCTCTCTAGCATTTCTGGTGGCAGACCAGGAAAGTATTTACGGTATTCGTCTTAAGGGACAAGGTGCTGTTTGATTCCTTCAGCGCGAGATTCAGAATCATATTTTAATTATCGAATTTTGTAATCTCCTGCACGTTATCGCAGTCTTCACAACACAATGTGTCGAAGAGCCTAGGCCACATGCAGTTTTGAGGACCTACAGTTTACAGTGACGAAGGACGTTAAAAAAATTTCTCTCGGAAATATATCCCACAAATAAAAATAAAGGCAAGTTCTCCCCAAACTACGAGTAACTTTTCATGACAAAACTGTTCTAAGTTCTTATCATCTTAACTAACTAATAATATACCAGCACGTTTCTGACTGCATGGGACTAGGCAGATAGATTGGTCTGAATTTATCATAGGTTCAAATGTGTGCTACCATTTGTTCTACACTATTACGTACTCATTTGAATTTAATTATGTGATGAAGATAAAAATTTTGTATTTTAATTTAAGTCATAAACACAAAATGTAAATTTTACTATTTATTTGCGACATTGAATTAAAACTGTGCTCTTCCAGTCATGCTGCCATTTTAAGCACTCACTTTAACTTATACCAGTAAAATGCAGATTGCAATATTGTCCGCAATCAGTAGTCCAGAAAATAAATATTTGTATGATATATAAAATGCTCGCATAATTTTGTATTGTTTCACTTGAACTTGTCCTATACTACTAGTACACCATTTGTACAATATGCAATTAACAGGATCAAATAAAAAAAAAACCAATAAAATCCGTGTTTATCGCCGATGGCTGCACTCTCCTAACGTAATGAAAAAGAGTTCGGCCAGTTGTAAGAGAGTTAATTTTTACGAACATTTTTCGACATCAGCTTTTATTATTGCCATATGTTGCAGAGCACAAATTTTAAGGATATTTATCCAATTTTCTAATGAGAGTCGTAAATCCACAATAACCAAAACGCGCGAATTGCAAGCATTCGCTGTCTGCCACCAGAGAGCTTTACGAACTGCACATCCGTGGAAACCGCAGACCAACCTAGCGCAGCCCTTATGCACAAAGATTTGCTCTCCCCAGACACAAGTGTCTATTAGAGGAGAGCTGATTAGACTGGGGCAAGATTTGGACTGAGTGATGTCAGGCCTGTGGTTTACATGGCTGTGAGCCATGAGCGGCCGCTGTTGATAGAAATGAAATCTCATAGGAATGCAGTGCCTGTTTCTACAGTTGGGAGATGGCGCTATACTAGACACGGCCTACACCTGAGTTGGATAGGGGAAGATGGTTTTTGCTGAGCATCTTATAGAAAATGTAAGGGGGGCGGGGGCAATCACACAATGCAAGATCCGTGTGGTTACTGGTGTCAGAGAGGTACCGGTACCTTTTTTAGGTTAGATTCAGGCACCCTGTTTTGAAAGAAACCATAATAACAGTGTTTAAAATGCACAGAAAAGTAATTTAGCTTATATTTTCAATATATTAGAGAATTGAGTAGCAAAGTAGAAGAGCTTCTTGTCTGTTTGGAAATGTTGAAAGCTTGGGAAAGATAGACATATTGTGCCTATGAAAGCAGCCCATAACCATAGGGTTAAGGAATTTATATGACAGATTACTCTCTGGCATTATACTCTTAGAGAACTAATGTGAGAAAAGTAGGTGTTATTAAATTGTTAAGATAGGGATCAGCACACACAAGGGCATGCTTACAAATTAATACTGCAAACACTTTACTTCTAGTTGTAACTGTGTATAGAGCCCTACTAGGAAAATTTGAACTATTTATGAGGAAACTGGTTTTCTTACTACGCTATCTATTAGACAGCAGCAAGCTGTTAATAGTTTGTGGTGATTTCAACGAAGAAAGGATTCTGATAGGAAAAATGATCTGGAAACCTTATCTGAATTTTACATTTTGAATACAGTAATTAATTTCCCAGGACAGGTGAATGAAGACAGTACAACACTAAATGATAATGTTTTTTGTGGAGCTCAGAGCATGAAAAAAACTGTTTATCCTGTAACAAATGCTCTCTCTGATGATGATGCATAGTCAGGTAGGATGAATGAGATAGTGCCTTACAGTAAAAACACTCCTCAGTGGAAATCTGAAAAATTAATGCCTCCAGGACAAACATTTTTAAGAATAGTTTACAAGAGAAGACCCGAGATGAAATTTTTACTTAACCAATTTCTAATTTAAAATGTAATCTATTTCATGATAAATTTGAGGAGGAAGTTTGGATTGGTTACACCAAACAACACTCCCACTTTGGAGTGTTTCATTTATTCACCTCTTTACACAAGCAAGGATTACAAAGAACTAACATGGCGGTTTTGCCCAAAGATAATCTTAGTTTAGTTCAAAGACGATACTCAGATCGATGCTGGTGTCGATCTCATTGGCGCTACATAGCCCCCCCCCCCCCCCCCGGTTTACGGAGTACTCTTGAGAGATCGGGGGAGGGGGGTGACTATGGCATCGGCAGGGATCGCGGGAGCTGGACCACAGTCAGCACGATAGCATCGTCAGGGAGCTGTGTCGGTAGTTGTCGTGAGGGAAGGTTCGGCCACCGAACCTGGAAGTTGTTGAAGCGCGCAGGGCGTCGTACTCGGCGTGTTGGTCATGCGGCAACAGGGAGGCTGGCGGTTTGCGGGTGGAACGGAGCGACGATGGTGATGTCTCCGGTCGGCATGACGAACACATGAAGCATGTCCAGGTCGGTGTAGGGCGAGAGGGGAACACATTTCACCTGGTGGCAGGGAATGGCGGAGGTTGTCCCATGAGCACCGGATGAAGGGAAACACACAATGGACAGTGTGTCATCGTGTAGAATTATAGAGATGTCGTGGGAGGCAGGCACAAACACCTCGAGCAAAGGCATGTTCAAGATGGGGGGGTGGGGGTGGGAGGCGTGAGAAACCTCAACAGGGCGAGCAGGCGACGGGCGAGAGGATGAAGGGACCAGCAAGGGGCCCAGTGGCGAGGGCGTGATCGTAGGTAAGGTCGATGTGAGGAGCATGTGATCACTCGATGGAGTGCATGAGACCAGAGCAGAGGGCGACGTCTGAGAAGAGCTCGACGATTGGAACTGGAAGTCACTCAACCAAGTGTATAAGTCCATCGTGGAGGGAGTGGTCGGAGTGTCATGAGCCGCGACAGTGAGTGGCATGGTCGTGGCCTGAAGGAGGGTAGAAGCGTGCTCAGCATGAGCAGGCTCAAGTCTGTTGAGAGAGACTGTAACAGCTGAATCTTTTATCTGAATGTCATAGGTGTTGGCTGAGCGCCAGAGAACTTGGTACGGGCCGGTATATGAAGGTTGGAGGGGAGCACGGACAGTGTCATCTCGGAGCATGACCTATTCGGAGTTGTCCAGAGATTTCGGGGCGTGAACCGTAGGGTGGGAGTGGCTGGCAGGCAGAGGGATATGGAGGTTGGTGAAGTGGCGTCTGACACAGTCCACGAAGGAAGGTAAGTCAGACTGAGGTAGAGAAGGGGAAGGGCTCACAAGTTCGCCTGGGAGTACAATGTTCTGGCCATATACAAACTCGGATATTGTGCTTTTGAGGTCTTCCTTATAGACCGCACAAATGCCGAGTAGCACAAGGGGAAGGATTAAAAGTGCAGTGCCAGCGCTCAACTAGCCCGTTACCTTGCAGGTGATATGCTGTGGTATGGATGCACGAGATGCCGCAAATGTTACAAATCTTGTTGAACGGGGCCGACTCAAATTGTCTGCCATTGTCCGTCATGATAATAGCTGGTCATCCGAAATGCGATACCCATGACTCGATGAAATCTCGAGCAACAGTTTCTGCCATAATATTGGGGAGGGGGACAGCCTCGACATAGCGAGTTCTTTGGTCGATAGACAAGAGAGTATAACGAAAGCCGTTAGAGGGGGGGAGAGGGTCGACAATGTCAATATGAATATGCTGGAAACGCCCAAGAGGGATCGAAAAGGCGCCAAGGGGGGGAAGGGGGGGTTAAGTGTGCTTGTGTACTTTGCAGCGTTGGCACGCAATGCTGGAGCGTGCCCATTGCTGGTAGTCCTTGTTGACATTTCTTCACACAAAGTGCTTCGCTACGAGGCAGGCAGACGCACAAACACCGGGGTGGACTAAATTATGCAGTGCGTTGAAGACAGCTTGACGGAGCATGGTTGGGATGAGGGGGCGTAATGTGCCCATACTGTCGTCGCACCAGATCTCACCAGAAAAGCCAGGGAAGTTCGTGCAGACGAAGTGTAGTGAAGAGGTAGAATCTGAATTCAGGTTTTTGTGTGTCCTCATTGGCGGGTTGACGGTTTGGCAGTTGAGAGGTCTAACAGCGAATGAATGGCGTCGACTCGTGAAAGGAAATCAGCAACCGTTTGTGTGTCTGACATTGGTGGTGAACTGAGATATGAAGTCCATGTATCTGAAGTGGCGAGCAGGCAGGTCAGCTGATGGGTTTGTAACGGCCGCAGCCAGACATAGAAAGGGCGTCCCTCAACATCAGTCTTATAATGCTTGACTGCTTTGTAGACCGTGAGTAACTCCCTGTCAAACGTGGAATATTTCCGTTGTGAACGAAGTTTACCCGTCGACTGTCTGGCTTAGGACAGCGCCGATGGCAGTATCGCTTGCATCTGTGGTGATGAAAAGCTGCGCATTGGGATGAGGATGCGCGATGGTGCAGGCCTCGGCAAGAGGATTTTTGAGGGCAGTGAAAGAGGCAGTGAAAGAGGCAGTCATAGCAGGGGTCCATGGAATGGGTCGAGATCCAGAAGTGTTGGTGCCTGCCAAGGCGCCCGTCAGTGGAGCCTGAATCTCCGCAGCCTGAAGTAGATGTCGACGATAATAATTAACTGTCCCCAGAAACCGACAGAGCTCTTTGAATGACGAAGGTCTGTGTAGGTTTAGTATTGTTTGTGCTTTGTCAGGGGGCGGTGAAATGCTGTCGGCTGAAACCCAAAAACCAAGAAAAGTGACAGTGGGTTGATGTAGCTGCAATTTGTCCTGGTTGGTCTTGATGCCTGCTGATGCGAGAGTGTTCATAACAGTTTGCACAAGTCAAATGTTGTCCTCGAAGGAGGAGCTGAACACAAGAATGTCATCAAGATATGCAAAGCAGAATTTTAGTTCGAATAGCACTCCACTGATGAAGTGTTGCCAGGTCTGGGTTGCGTTTTTCAGACCGAAGAGCATGAATCGAAACTGAAATAACCTGATCGGGGTGGTGATTGCTGTCTTCTCAATGGCTTCAGGTGCAATGGGGATCTGGTGGTAGGCCCGTTTGCAATCAATGACAGAGAACGTGGTCGCACGTGCAAGGGAACTGGTAAAGTCGGCTATGTTGGATATGGGGTAGGTGTCCATAATTGTTCGTGCGTTTAGTCGACGGTAGTCTTGGGCCGGCAGCTGGCGGCACAGGAGGTGGTTTGTTCACAATGTGTGGCGGGTGGGGCAGGTGAGGCATGGTCGTGGTGTTTGGAGCCACTCGGCGGATCCGACAGGATCCAAGGCAGCGAAGTGTCCCAGGAGTCAACGTGACAAAATGGCCGCCGGCACAAAGCAGTGGCACCGTGTTCGGGTGAGCTCGGTAAAGCTCGTGAAGCGTTAGTGAGTCCATTGTCCAAGGGCGCAGCCTGCGGCAGCTGCTGTGTTAAGACGGTGTGGCCCTGCAGAACTGTCAGTACACGTTATGGCAGTCTTGATAGCACAATTGCGACGGGTAGCGGGAGGCAAACACATGGAAGCTCGATTACTGGGAGTGCAAGCAGATTCGGCGCACTTATTGACCTTGCTTTGTCCTTGCTGTAGTGTCCGTAATTCCTTTGCTGCAGGGGAGAGCTGGAGCTGTGTTTTGTGGAGCCCGAGGGAGAGCTCGAAGTTTTCCTTGCGTAGGCGAGCAATGTTTTCAAGCTCGGCAGGGCACTTGGGTGTGGTTTCTTGTAACGTCGTCGACAGAGACAAGCATGTACGAATGAGATGAGCCTGGACCAATGTGTCACAGAGGAGGGGGGTTGCTCGACGGAGGACAGGGGAAGTGAGTCTTGGACGGATGGTGAAACACAGTGTTTCGCACTAGGTCCAGTGAAAGTTTGTGGTGTCACAAGAAGTCAATTCCTGGTATAGGTTCGTCAATTTTGCACACTAAAAATGTCCACTCGAGTTTGCAGTTTGCGGAGAATGAGACGACGTGTGAGGTTGAACCCAAGCATTGTAGTTTAGTTGAATTCACGGCTTGCAGTGAAGTATGATGAGGGCGGATGTTCGACGACGCTAAGGACGTGGGCAGCAGTGAAACATCAGAGCCTATGTCCAATAGGAAAAGGTATCCCGACAAAATGTCTTTAACGTAAAGTTGTCCACAATCCAGTCGTTCCCAGACAGAATGGAGCACTGGGGTGTGCGTGTCATGTTGTGCGCAGGAGGTGGCACCCGAACCTACCCTCGCAATTCGCGTTTGGTAAGTAGCAGGGTGGTCTGCAGTTTTGTGCCGCCTCACCAAACCATGTGTGGAAGTAACAGTATGGGTAGTGCAGTTGCATTTCCTGAGGCAAGTTCGTTGCCAGCATCGGTGGCTGAGGTTCGGGGGCCGCAGCAGGTTCAGTTGCAGGAGGTGGCATGACCGTGGGCGGAGCCAGTGACGTCCCAGTTGCTTGTTTACTGCTTCCCAAGGCGAGTGGAACAGTCGGCACAGTACGACCCCGGCCGCATCCGGACACAGGCAATGAGCCTGAACATGAGACTTGTCAGGTAGGAAGTGGCTGGCGAAATGGAGCAGTGATGCATCGTGTAGCTTGTCAGCAATCGTCATTCTTTGCTCAACAGGTTCAGGAGGCCTTTGAGCCAGAGCAAAGCAGATGTGGGGAGATAGTTTATCTGAGCAGATGGCGAGGAGAACTGAACAGGGCATGCAGCCGTCTCCAGAGCTGGGAAGCTATGTCGTTGCCTAGTTGCTCGACGTGGAGCACTTGCCTCAGTTGAGTGTGCAAGCCGATGTAGAACTGTCTCTCTGGCTACAGTGTACTGGGTAGATGAGTCCCAGGAGTCGATCAGTTCAGCAATCAAATACTCATAGTCCTGCAGGTGGGTGATGAGGCACAGAAACCTGGTTGACTCATCAAGTTTGTAATGGTCGTACACTTCATCCACAATTTTGAACCAGGTTGTTGCTCTGTCAGGATTAAACGGCGGCAGCGTCGGTAAGCGTTGTTGAATGCTTAGAACAGGTTGAGTGGAGTTCGTCGGGGCACTGCCTGAATCGAGATGTTGTTGCTGTAGTATACCAGGAGAGTGTGCCTCCAGGGGATGTGGCATCGACAGCTGTTCGGGTGGCAGCATGAAGGTGACACGTTGTGGTTGAGTGTGATCCATCACGACGCGGAAGGCTGACGCGGGTGAGACACTGTAACATGTTGATTGCGGTTTTGGAAGCTCAACACATTGCGGGTGTGTCTGGATTGATGCGTTGTAGAAGACTGAAATGGATGAGGCACCGAGATGTGCCAAGAACGATAGTGGAAGCTCAACTGGAGCCGGCGCGGGGGCGACAGGTTAAAAAAAGTTCAAAGCTTTAGAACGCGTATTAGTCCACGGAAAGCTCAACATATGATCAGAGCCGGGGCCACCTGTGTTGCAGGAAGGCTGTGGAGATGTGGGCTGTCCAGAAGTACAGTGTGGGAAATGATGTCAAACATGGGATGGAATGTGTGAATGTTCACTGTTCTTAGTCACTCCACTCCAATCCACTCAAAATGTTGTGTGGATAAGGTGAATGTCGTGGCACAAAACACTGAGGCATAGCTGTGGAACAGAGTTGGAGGTCAGGCACAGATAACAAGTTATTGTTCCTGTTGCAGGCCAAGGTATCGAAGTAACAAGGCATGTGCTGATGCTGAACCGAAGCAGACACTGGCGTGGTCTGATGCTGAGGAGGTTGACCTGTGAACGAAGCAGTTCCGGCCACATGGCAGGTATTCGCATGGTACTGCATGGATTGCGGCGTGGCAAATCGTTGTCCTGGTGGTGGTGGGTTGTCCAACGAAGTATTTGCAGAAATCGGCATTGGCCCCGCAGTGCACGGAGATCCGTAAGAGGTAACTGCACAGTCGATGAGGGATGGCACATGTGGTGGGAAGTCAGGTGTTTGATAGCCAGAGTCATGCACTCTCCTAACCTCACTTATTGTTACAGTCCCGAAAACGTCCGGCGAAATCGGCATAATCGGCGAGTGATAGGCATCGTGTGGCAGTCCTGGCGGGTGTACATCGCCCGCAACACGATGCATGTTGATCACAAAATCCGGCGTTAGGTGCTGGGCCAAAGTCACTGTTCGAATGCTGTGTCAAAGTAATACACGCGAAAATAGCCAACACGGAGGCCGCGGACACAGTAAAACGGAAGACATTACAACTCAGGGTCACCAGTGAGGAGGAAGTTCGGGTCAGTTGCACCAAACATCACTCCCATTTTGCAGTAATTCATTTATTCACCTCTTTACAAAATCAAGGCTTACAAAGAACTAACATGGCGGTTTTGAACAAAGATAATCTTAGTTTAGTTCAAAGACGATACTCAGTTCTATGCTGGTGTCGACCTCATTGGCGCCACAAATTCATATAATTATTTTAAAATAGCATTCTGCAAAAACTAATCAAAAAAGACCTTAAACAGTCATGTAAAAATCCATGGATCACTAGAAGGATCAAAATATCTTGTGAAAGAAAAAGGGAAATGTGTATCTTAGAAAGAACAAGTAGTTATCCTGCAATAGTTTGCACAGTACAAACATTAATCAAAATTACAAAGAAAAATTATTAAAAAATGAAGGAACATGGACATAATCCCCCCCATGAACCATGGAGCTTGCCGTTGGTGGGGAGGCTTGCGTGCCTCAATGATACAGGTAGCCGTGCCGTAGGTGCAACCACAATGGAGGGGTATCTGTTGAGAGGCCAGACAAACATGTGGTTCCTGAAGAAGGGCAGCAACCTTTTCAGTAGTTGCAGGGGCAACAGTCTGGATGATTGACTGATCTGGCCCTGTAACACTAACCAAAACGGCCTTGCTGTTTTGGTACTGCGAACGGCTGAAAGCAAGGGGAAACTACAGCCATAATTTTTCCCGAGGGCATGCAGCTTTACTGTATGATGAAATGATGATGGCGTCCTCTTGGGTAAAATATTCCGGAGGTAAAATAGTCCCCCATTCGGATCTCCGGGTGGGGACTACTCAGGACGACGTCGTTATCAGGAGAAAGAAAACTGGCATTCTACAGATCGGAGCGTGGAATGTCAGATCCCTTAATCGAGGGGTAGGTTAGAAAATTTAAAAAGGGAAATGGATAGGTTAAAGTTAGATATAGTGGGAATTAGTGAAGTTCGGTGGCAGGAGGAGCAAGACTTTTGGTCAGGTGAATACAGGGTTATAAATACAAAACCAAATAGGGGCAATGCAGGAGTAGGTTTAATAATGAATAATAAAAATAGGAGTAAGGGTAAGCCACTACAAACAGCATAGTGAATGCATTATTGTGGCCAAGATTGAAAATGGTTCAAATGGCTCTGAGCACTTAACATCTATGGTCATCAGTCCCCTAGAACTTAGAACTACTTAAACCTAACTAACCTAAGGACATCACACAACACCCAGCCATCACGAGGCAGAGAAAATCCCTGACCCCACCGGCAATCGAACCCGGGAACCCAGGCGTGGGAAGCGAGAACGCTACCATACGACCACGAGATGCGGGTGGCCAAGATTGACATGAGGCCAATGCCTACTACAGTAGTACAAGTTTATATGCCAACTAGCTCTGCAGATGATGAAGAAATTGATGAACTGTATGATGAGATAAAAGGAATTATTCAGGTAGTGAAGGGAGACGAAAATTTTATAGTCATGGGTGACTGGAATTCGACAGTAGGAAAAGGAAGAGAAGGAAATGTAGTAGGTGAATATGGATTGGGGCCAAGAAATGAAAGAGGAAGCAGCCTGGTAGAATTTTGCACAGAGCATAACTTAACCATAGCTAACACTTGGTTTAGGAATCATGAAAGAAGGTTGTACACATGGAAGAACCCTGGAGATACTAGAATGTTTCAGATAGATTATATAATGGTAAGACAGTGATTTAGGAACCAGGTTTTAAATTGTAAGACATTTCCAGAGGTAGATGTGGACTCTGACCTCAATCTATTGCTTATGAACTGTACATTAAAACTGAAGAAACTGCAAAAAGGTGGGAATTTAAGGAGATGGGACGTGGATAAACTGACTAAACCAGAGTTTGTACAGAGTTTCAGCGAGAACATAAGGGAACAATTGACAGGAATAGGGGAAAGAAATACAGTAGAAGAAGAATGGATAGCTTTGAGGAACGAAATAGAGAAGGCAGCAGAGGATCAAGTAGGTAAAAAGGCGAGAGCTAGTAGAAATCCTTGGGTAACAGAAGAGATGTCGAATTTACCTGATGAAAGGAGAAAATATAAAAATGCAGTAAGTGAAGCAGGCAAAAAGGAATACAAACGTCTCAAAAATGAGATTGACAGGAAGTGCAAAATGGCTAAGCAGGGATGCTTAGAGGACAAATGTAAGGATGTAGAGGCTTATCTCATGTGGGGTAAGATAGATACTGCTTACAGGAAAATTAAAGAGACCTTTGGAGAAAAGAGAGCCACTTGTATGAATATCAAGAGCTCAGATGGAAACCCAGTTCTAAGCAAAGAAGGAAAAACAGAAAGGTGGAAGGAGTATATAGAGGGTCTATACAGGGGCGATGTTCTTGAGGACAATATTATGGTAATGGAAAAGGATGTAGATGAAGATGAAATGGGAGAGACAACACTGCATGAAGAGTTTGGCATGAAGAGTTTGACAGAGCACTGAAAGACCTGAGTCGAAACATTCCATTAGAACTACTGACAGCCTTGGGAGAGCCAGTCCTGACAAAACTCTACCATCTGGTGAGCAAGATGTATGACACAAGCGAAATCCCCTCAGACTTCAAGAAGAATATAATAATTCCAATCCCAAGGAAAGCAGGTGTTTGACAGATGTGAAAATTATTGAACTATCAGTTTAATAAGTCACAGCTGCAAAATACTTACGCGAATTCCTTACAGATGAATGGAAAAACTGGTAGGAGCCGACCTCGGGGAAGATCAGTTTGGATTCCGTAGAAATGTTGGAACACGTGAGGCAATGCTGACCCTACGACTTATCTTAGAAGAAAGAGTAAGGAAAGGCAAACCTTCATTTCTAGCATTTTTAGACTTAGAGAAAGATTTGACAATGTTGATTGCAATACCCTCTTTCAAATTCTGAAGGTGGCAGGGGTAAAATACAGGGAGCAAAAGGCTATTTACAATTTGTACAGAAAGCATATGGCAATTATAAGAGTCGAGGGACATGAAAGGGAAGCAGTGGTTGGGAAGGGATTGAGACAGGGTTGTAGCCTCTCCCTGATGCTATTTAATCTGTATATTGATCAAGCAGTAAAGGAAACAAAAGAAAAGATATGAGTAGGTATTAAAATCCATGGAGGAGAAATAAAAACTTTGAGGTTTGCTGATGACACTGTAATTCTGTCAGAGACGGCAAAGGACTTGGAAGAGCAGTTGAACGGAATGGACACTGTCTTGAAAGGAGGATATAAGATGAACATCAATAAAAGCAAAATGCGGATAATCGAATGTAGTCGAATTAAGTCAGGTGATGCTGAGGGAATTAGATTAGGAAATGAGACACTTAAGGTAGTAAAGGAGTTTTCTTATTTGGGGAGCAAAATAACTGCTGTTGGTCGAAGTAGAGAGGACATAAAATGTAGACTGGCAATGGCAAGGAAAACGTTTCTGAAGAAGAGAAATTTGTTTACATTGAGTATAGATTTAAGTGTCAGGAAGTCGTTTCTGAAAGTATTTGTATGGAGTGTAGCCATGTATGGAAGTGAAACATGGACGATAATAGAAGCTTTCGAAATGTGGTGCTACAGAAGAATGCTGAAGATTAGTTGGGTAGATCACATAACTAATGTGGAGGTATTGAATAGAATTGGGGAGGAGTTTGTGGCACAACTTGACTAGAAGAAGGGATCGGTTGGTAGGACATGTTCTGAGGCACCAAGGGATCATCAATTTAGTACTGGAGGGCAGTGTGGAGGGTCAAAATCGTAGAGGGAGACCAAGAGATGAATACACTAAGCAGATTCAGAAGGATGTAGGTTGCTATAGGTACTGGGAGATGAAGAAGCTTGCACAGGATAGAGTAGCATGGAGAGCTGCATCAAACCAGTCTCAGGACTGAAGACCACAACAACAACATGCACATAATGTCACAAATCAAGTTATTAATGCTATATGGAATGTAGTGAAATGAGAGATACGACATCCAACCACAGAAAAGGATGACGTCACTGCTGAACTGAATGGAAGGGCTGTCTGTGATTAATCACATATAGCAAATACATGTGATAATCATTTCAAAAATATGGTAAAAAGTGTAGGGGCAAGCAGTTCAAGAGAAAAGTCACAGAAATTTTTTGAAAAAGTGACTCTCATAAATTTCAATCCTATGAATGAATCACTAACTTTTCCCACTGAAATTATGATAATTATATATTCTGTAAAAACAGAAGCTCATCTGGATTTGTTGGTGTTTCTGTTAGAGTACTAACGATTTGTTTCTACACACATACAAAAAAGTTTTGCATCGCCCCATTCCCCAGAACTCCTGAAGATAGATGTTGACTGTGGATATTGTATCACAGACACAGTCCTTTTGACTGTTCAAAGATGTAACTAAACCCACACAAAGATGTAGAAAACCATGCATGAGCAGTGCCTATTTGATGGAAGGAGTCCGACAGCCGATCAGTTCCAGTCGTTCCACCAGGAAGGAGGTACACAGCTCGTGTTATCTGTAGTTCAACCATGCTTAGACGATCAATAATGCGGTTCGATTGTGCCAAGAAGTGCTCTCAAAAAGGAAAGTGTCCAGACATCTTGAAAAGAACCAAAGCGATGTAGTTCAGACATGGAGGAGATACAAAGAAACAGGAACTGTCAATGATGCGCCTTGCTCAGACCACCCAAGGGGTAATTCTGAAGTGGATGACCACTACCTATGGATTATAGTTCGGAGGAACTGTCACAGTAATGCCACTATGTCAGATAATGCTTTTCATGCAGACACAGGATGTCCAGTTATGATTCCAATTGTGTGCAACAGGCTGTATGACGCGCAACTTCACCCATGACCTCCTTAGCGCAGTCCACCTTCGCAGCCATGACACCATGCAGTGCGGTACAGTTGGGCCCAACAACATGTCGAATGGACCGCTTAGGATTGACATCACGTTCTCTTCACCAGTGAGTGTCGTATATACCTTCAACCAGATAATCATTGGAGAAGAATATGGAGGCAACCTAGTCAGACTGACGCCTTAGACCCACCATAATGGCTGTACAATATGTGACTGCCATCCTCCGACAGATACTGCAACCATATCGGCAGAATATGGGCGAGGCATTCCTCTTCATGGATGACATTTCGTGCCCCCCATCATGCACATCTTGTGAATGGCTCCCTTCAGGATAAGGACCGATCAAATAGAGTGGCCAGCATGTTCTCCAGACATGAGCCCTATCAAACATGCCTGGGATATATTGAAAAGGGCTGTTTATGGATGACATGACCCACCAACCACTCTGGGAGATCTATGCCGAATTGCCATTGAGGAGTGGGGCAATCTGGACCAACAGTGCCTTGATGAACTTATGGATAGTATGTCACAACAAATACAGGCGTGCATCAATGCAAGAAAGAGGACACGCTACTGGATATCAGAGGTGCTGATGTGTATATCAATCTGGACCATCACCTCTGAAGGCCTGTATGGTAGTACAATATGCAATGTGTGGTTTTCATGATCAATATAAAGGGTGGAAATGATGTTTATCTTGATCTCTATAACAATTTTCTATACAGGTTCCAGAACTCTCGGAACTGTGGTGATGCAAAACTTTTTTTGATGTGTGCGTATATAATGACCCCTGTCTCATATGAAATATGTAGTGCGTCACTAACTCAAGGCATTTTTCCAGAGACACTGAGATAATTATACCCTCATTAAGAACGGTGATAATAGAGATTATTTTCCAAAGTTTTTGAGAAGAAGATGTATTCCAGAATAGTATCTCACTTGAGCAACAATAATATCCTCGGAAAATTAAAATTTGGATTTGAGAAGAGTTGCTCTACTGAAAATACTATTTACATCTTCACTCACCAAATTTTACAAGCATTAAATAACAAAATAGCACTGACTGGTATTTTCTGTGATTATGTAAGGTACTTCTCTTTTGAATCAAAATATTCTCCAAGATAAACTGATTTTTTAAGGGATCGATGATATAGCCTGTCAATGGGTAATGTCATGTGTTATCAAAATAATGCAGAAAGTTGTACTTGGTAATTCTACCAATGTAGTCCGGGCACATTATTCTGACAGGAGAAATTACAGGTGGGATTCCCCCCAGGATTAACCTTAGGTCTGCTATTGTTCCTCATACATGTAAACAATCTTCCGTCAAGCAGAATGCAGATGACACTAGTACTGAAAAATAAGTTTCTTAAAAGTATCATTGACTCATTTTCTGCGAATGGCCTCGCCGTCAATTTTAAGAAGACACAACACATTCAGTTCTGTGTATCTAGGAGTATTACACCGTGGATAAGGAAATAATAAATAAAGGGGAAACTTCAAAATTCTTAGGTGTCCGTATCAGTAGAAATTAAACTGCAGAAATTTCAGAACTAAAACAACTTAGTTATATCACATTTGTGCTTAGAATCATTGAAAATCTTGAGGAGAGACAAATCAATTGACATATTTTGCAAATTTGCTTTCGGTAATGCCATATGAAACAATGTTCAGGGATAAGTCATTTTTAAGAATAATATGTACGCTCACCCATGGTCATTTTGTAGACATCAGTTTAAGGAGTCGGGCATTCTGACTACTACTTCACAGCATATTTATTCTCTTATATAGTTTTTTTGTAAATAATCCACTGCAGTTCAAAGGAATAATGATGTACATAGTTATAACACCAGAAGGAAAAATGATCCAGAATGAGATTTTCACTCTGCGGCAGAGTGTGCACCGTTATGAAACTTCCTGGCAGATTAAAAGTGTGTGCCGGACCGAGACTCGAACTCGGGACCTTTACCTTTTGTGGGCAAGTGCTCTACCAACTTAACTACCCAAGCATGACTCATGCCTCATCCTCACAGCTTTACTTCCGCCAGTACCTCATCTCCTACTTTCCAAACTTCACAGAAGTTCTCCTGCAAACCTTGCAGAACTAGCACTCCTGGAAGAAAGGATATTGCAGAGACATGGTTTAGCCACAGCCTGGGGGATGTTTCCAGAATGAGATTTTCACTCTGCAGTGGAGTGTGAGCTGATATGAAACTTCGTGCCAGATTAAATCTGTGTGCCGGACCAAGACTCGAACTCGGGACCTTTGCCTTTCGCGGGCAAGTGCTCTACCAACTGAGGTACCCAAGCATGACTCACACGCCATCCTCACAGCTTTACTTTCACCAGTACCTCATCTCCTACTTTCCAAACTTCACAGACGTTCTCCTGCAAACCTTGCAGAACTAGCACTTGCCCTCGAAAGGCAATGGTCCCGAGTTCAAGTCTCGGTCCAGCACACAGTTTTAACCTCCCAGGAAGTTTCAGGTAAAATGATATTCATTACTCCGCATTAAAATCATCTTTAGCACTCAAAGGGATGCCCAATCCTGTAACTAAATTTTTTGATGGCTTCCTCATTGAAACAAAATCTCTGACAGACAGCAAAGTAAAATTTGAAAATAAACTCAAAAAGTTTCTTGTTGGCATCTCTTTCTATCCCATAGAAGTATTTCTCTGATTGTAATGTTAAAAGGTGGTGGGTATGAATTATTAACATTTCCACATTTAATATTAATGATTTAAAAACTTAAAAATATTCAGCATGTAGCCATAATTAGAAATTAATTTGTGAGATGAATGTAAAATGACGCATTCTACATCATTACAATTTTTATGCAAATTATCAGTGGAACATGAAACTAACTAACCAACTGTGAAGATATATTAAAAACAAAGATTCCAAGACTTACCAAGCGGGAAAGTGCCGGTAGATAGGCACAATGAATAAAACACACAAACACACACACAGAATTTCGAGCTTTCGCAACCGGTGGCTGCTTCGTCAGGAAAGAGGGAAAGAAAAGGAAAGATGAAAGGATGTGGGTTTTAAGGGAGAGGGTAAGGAGTCATTCCAATCCCGGGAGCGGAAAGATTTACCTTAGGGGAAAAAAAGGATAGGTACATACTCGCGCGCGCACGCTCGCACACACACACACACACACACACACACACACACACACACACACACATATATCCATCCACACATACACAGACACAGACACAAGCTTTTGTGTGTGTGTGTGTGTGTGTGTGTGTGTGTGTGTGTGTGTGTGTGTGTGTGTGTGCGAGCGTGCGCGCGCGAGTATATACCTATCCTTTTTTCCCCCTAAGGTAAGTCTTTCCGCTCCCGGGATTGGAATGACTCCTTACCCTCTCCCTTAAAACCCACATCCTTTCATCTTTCCTTTTCCTTCCCTCTTTCCTGACGAAGCACCCGCCGGTTGCGAAAGCTCGAAATTCTGTGTGTGTGTTTGTGTGTTTTATTCATTGTGCCTATCTACCGGTGCTTTCCCGCTTGGTAAGTCTTGGAATTTTTGTTTTTAATATATTTTTCCCATGTGGAAATTTCTTTCTATTTTATTTACATCATCATTAACTGTGAAAATAGATAGCTTTCAGCCATTGTTCATGTGGGATTGCTAGGAGCAGTGGGTTCTCAAGTTGAGATTAGTGTGAAACTGAATTTATCTTGCATTGCAGTTGCATGCATACTTGCTGTATGTTTCCTGTGCAGTTTTGAGTGTCAGCATTCAGCATGGCCGAGAAAGCAGTTTTTGTGGTCACATGTTACATAATATATTGCACAAGTCTTCAGGAAGTTTGAATGAGTCGAGAAAGCAGCTGAGCAACCCATGCTGTTCTTTAAGAACATCATTGAGACCAGGTTTCTCATGTTTTAGGACCTCAGCCTGAATTTAGAGTAATGGCATGATTTAGAGTAATGGCATTGCAAAGCATTTCATCTTGAGACGAGGTGCCAAAAAAATAGATAAACAGTATGATGACACAAACAAAAAAATTTGAAATGGGCACTAGCTATATGAATCTGCACTTCGGAGAAGTCATTTAACATGCAAATAATAATGACACATGCTTTGGGACTCTAACTGAGGGAAAAACTTGGGATACAATCCGAAAACATACATTCCTACCCACAAAAGAAAAAAAAGAAACAGCATCACGATTCACCAGAGATGTTGTATACAGTGAAATGCTGGTCTAGCTGTCCTTTCCTTTTGTGGAAGGGTGGAAGAGACCTCTGGCATTCAGTTGTCGATGTTTGCTGTGTTATTGTCCATTCCTCAATCTGTAAATAGGTGCTAGTAATGATCAAACTTTTTGGCTTTGAAACTGTATAAGTGAAGTGAGGGACTGCCCTCTAGAAGCTGCTACTGCAATGTAAAGAGACTAGAAATAGATGTACGTTTTACACAAAAATTAAGAAAGTTAGTGTTTGCTGATCACTGCTGTGGTAAAAGCACACTCATCACCAGTTGAAACTGATGTGTCAGTGTTACAGGTGGCTAACAAAGACCAGTATAGCATCCTCTGGTGGCGTGTATGCATGGTGCAATGCCTCTAAGAAAAGCTAGCACTGGAAGAGTGAGTTTGCTTGGTGGCATGCTGGCAGGAGGTTAAAAAGTGCTGTGTCTCACATAAATGTGAGCAGTGCACAGTGTACTGGGTGCAACTGATAAAGATGTCATTGATACTGCAAATTGTCTATACCAGTAGCAAAAACCTCTGGGAAAGTAGAGCTGTAGCCAGCCATAGATGTTAGTGCTTCACTGCAAATAAATGTCTTTCTCTGTATCATCATCTCCCTCAGTTTTGGTTCAATCAGCAGTTCAGCATGGATCTGACCCTAGTAAGTTGGCTGCTGAATCGTAAATAGTCAGGTTTTTTTTTTTTAAAAAAAAAAAAAAAACTTGGCAGCATACCTAAACCGAGTCTGTCAGTAAATCTATATATTAACTCTAATTTCCCCCGGATTTTCCCATTGCGGTCATGTTGCAAGAAGTGTGTGTGGGCGGTGGGGGGGGGGGGGGGGGGGGGGTCAGGGGCGGGGGGGGGGGGGAGGAGGGAGTAATAAGTTGCAGCTGTAAAGACAATTTGCTTCTGACTATCGTTCATACTTGGCCTGTCTAGCATGGTTAAATCAGTAACTAATAACTTCTCAAGAGAACTTACTCCATCAGCACCAAGATCATCCACACTAATAATGGAAATCAGTCTCTCACCATCTATATCTTGTGCATGTACGATACTCTGACATACAAAATATTGTTCTTCTCCAGTGGTTCTACTACACACAACATGTCAGCAGATTGTTGTATCCCCACACTCACCAAAAGTAATTAACTTGTGCAGTGCAGTACTGTATCATGTGAGTCAAGCCTTGGTGATTTTGCTTGCAATTTAATTGTATCATCCATCAGGATGGATGACCATCAGATATACGAGTATATTAGAATGTATTGTGGAGAAGAATATCCTAGTGTAACTTATCATCTGTAGGGTAGGAGTGGGAGAGTGGTTCTCTGCTGGAAGTCGGCGATGGAGCCGGTAAAGAAGGCACAAACAGACTTAGTTCAGTATATCTGAAACAGAAAGGCTGCAGATGACAGGAGGTGATCCTCAGACCACAGGTACGGACATACCAATGCAGGGGTTTCCCCTGGACAGTAGCCTGGTTATCATAGCATGCTGGTGAACGGCAGCTGACAGCTGTGGGGTGGTGGCATGGCAGCAAGGCAATGTCCCTGTGCCCAGGTAGAAGACTCAGGCACTGGCTATTGGTTCACAGCCAGCAGAAGCAGTGTCACAGATGTGGTGGCAACGGATACAGGCTGTGCGTCATTGAACAGCCCACATGACGACTTGCCGAAAGGTTGATCCTGATGGTTTACACCACATTACCACATGCTGACAGTTGTGGATGGCCCCTCTTATCAAGGCCACATCAAAATGTCTGGAGCGAGGTCAATGGCTTGCTGTGACATCATCAGTAAGTCAGTCGATCAAGTGACACGAGTCTCTCTTCTAGACGCCTGGAAGAGCTGGTTGCAGAAGCCATGTCTGCTGATGCTGCTAGGCTTTCAGGGTATTGGCCAATGGTCTATAGTCTAGTTTTCTCAGCTGGACTGCAATCCCAGCTGCCAATGTCTAGGGTGTTACACTGGATTGAAAAAATATGTTTCTCCACTTTTAATATTGCACTTATACTTAACACCTATGTAGTCTTCACTGTAGTCTACATTAGCAATCTCCACATAGTTTACATATAAATAACTACAACTAGAAGCAGACCGAGAATTACTATGGCAGACAAATTTCAGCGCGATAGTAGTGCCACATACATGCTCACACTCAAAACCTTTAGAGGGGAATCTTTTAAGCATGCTTGACATATTGGTTCTTTAATAAGGTTCCAGATTGAGAAAAAATATGTTTACCCAGCTTTAATATAGCACTCATTTCATCTTTGTTAGAGTCTGTACTTGTTCTACATCTGTCTGTCCTCTTATTTTAGCACAGTATTGCTGTTTGGTACTCCCTCTCACAATTAACAAAAGTTCCATAAAGAAAACTACAATATTCCACAGTATATATACATCCCATACTGATTTTTGGAATGAATATTCCTTATGGCATATAGCCAGCACTCCACCAGAGCAATAGCATCAGGTGCATATCCTAAATTTTCATATATTCTACAAATACTCTTGTCTTCCCATTTTTTTAGTAGAGTATTGCTGTTGCAATGGAATCGACATTGATTTCCACCATTAGATAGTGTACAAATATACCTGTCAGTTTAATTTTATTAGAATAATGCTGTGTGGTGCTGCATGTTGGCATTAACATCTAGGAGTACCTATCTGGGACAACCTTAACTGGAATGACCACATAAAACAAACAGTTGAAAATCAGATACTAGAACTGAGATTTATTGGAAGAATTTTAAGGAAATGTAATTCATCCACTAAAGAAGTGGCTTACAAGGCACTTGTTTGACTGATTGCTAAGTATTGTTCATCAATGTGGGACCCTCACCAGGTAAGACTGATAGAAGAGACAGAGAAGATCCAACAAAGAGCGGCATGTTTCCTCACAGGACCGTTGTTGTTGTTGTTGTGGTCTTCAGCCCTGAGACTGGTTTGATGCAGCTCTCCATGCTATTCTATCCTGTGCAAGCTTCTTCATCTCCCAGTACCTACTGCAACCTACATCCTTCTGAATCTGCTTAGTGTACTCATCTCTCGGTCTCCCTCTACGATTTTTACCCTCCACGCTGCCCTCCAATGCTAAATTTGTGATCCCTTGATGCCTCAAAACATGTCCTACCAACCGATCCCTTCTTCTAGTCAAGTTGTGCCACAAACTTCTCTTCTCCCCAATCCTATTCAATACCTCCTCATTAGTTACGTGATCTATCCACCTTATCTTCAGTATTCTTCTGTAGCACCACATTTCGAAAGCTTCTATTCTCTTCTTGTCCAAACTAGTTATCGTCCATGTTTCACTTCCATACATGGCTACACTCCAAACAAATACTTTCAGAAACGACTTCCTGATACATAAATCTATATTCGATGTTAACAAATTTCTCTTCTTCAGAAACGCTTTCCTTGCCATTGCCAGTCTACATTTTATATCCTCTCTACTTCGACCATCGTCAGTTATTTTACTTCCTAAATAGCAAAACTCCTTTACTACTTTAAATGTCTCATTTCCTAATCTAATTCCCTCAGCATCACCCGATTTAATTTGACTACATTCCATTATCCTCGTTTTGCTTTTGTTAATGTTCATCTTATATCCTCCTTTCAAGACACTGTCCATTCCGTTCAACTGCTCTTCCAAGTCCTTTGCCGTCTCTGACAGAATTACAATGTCATCGGCGAACCTCAAAGTTTTTACTTCGTCTCCATGAATTTTAATACCTACTCCAAATTTTTCTTTTGTTTCCTTTACTGCTTGCTCAACATACAGATTGAATAACATCGGGGAGAGGCTACAACCCTGTCTCACTCCTTTCCCAACCACTGCTTCCCTTTCATGCCCCTCGACTCTTATTACTGCCATCTGGTTTCTGTACAAATTATAAATAGCCTTTCGCTCCCTGTATTTTACCCCTGCCACCTTTAGGACCGTTAGTCGACATGAAAGCATCACAGAGATCTTCAACAAGTTCCAGTGGAAGATGTTACAAGAGTGATATTGTGCTTCATGAAGAGGTTTACTACTGAAATTTCCTTTTACACACAGAAGTCATTGTTGGATGCTATGTAGTCACACAGTTCCATTTTGTTAAAAATCCCAGCAACATCCTGCTTTATCTCCCTGCAATAGTCCAAGCACTTGATCCATTAGAAGATGCATTGATTTAACATCGGTCAGCTCCACTTTATAAGACATAGGCATAGGTTCTTTCTTTACATTTGCTCTAAATTACTTCCAGCATTTCCCTGCTAAAACTTCTTTCTGATATACCTATTGCTGATGCAGTATGACCCGTCTGTAGAGAATATTCCAGTCTTATCTTGACACCACACCTCTAGAATGTCCTACAGGGTGTTTCAAAAATGACCGGTATATTTGAAACGGCAATAAAAACTAAAGGAGCAGCAATAGAAATACACCATTTGTTGCAATATGCTTGGGACAACAGTACATTTTCAGGCGGACAAACTTTCTAAATTACGGTAGTTACAATTTTCAACAACAGATAGCGCTGCAAGTGATGTGAAAGATATAGAAGACAATGCAGTCTGTGGGTGCGCCATTCTGTACGTCGTCTTTCTGCTGTAAGCGTGTGCTGTTCAAAGCGTGTGCTGTTCACAACGTGCAAGTGTGCTGTGGACAACATGGTTTATTCCTTAGAACAGAGGATTTTTCTGGTGTTGGAATTCCACCGCCTAGAACACAGTGTTGTTGCAACAAGACGAAGTTTTCAACGGAGATTTAATGTAACCAAAGGACCGAAAAGCGATACAATAAAGGATCTGTTTGAAAAATTTCAACGGACTCGGAATGTGACGGATGAATGTGCTGGAAACGTAGGGCGACCGCGTACGGTAACAATAGAGGGCAACGCACAGCTAGTGCAGCATGTGATCCAACAGCGGCCTCGGGTTTCCGTTCGCCATGTTGCAGCTGCGGTCCAAATGACGCCAACGTCCGTGTATCGTCTAATGCGCCAGAGTTTACACCTCTATCCATACAAAATTCAAACGCGGCAACCCCTCAGCGCCGCTACCATTGCTGCACGAGAGACATTCGCTAACGATATAGTGCACAGGATTGATGACGGCGATATGCATGTGGGCAGCATTTGGTTTACTGACAAAGCTTATTTTTACCTGGACGGCTTCGTCAATAAACAAAACTGGCGCATATGGGGAACCGAAAAGCCCCATGTTGCAGTCCCATCGTCCCTGCATCCTCAAAAAGTACTGGTCTGGGCCGCCATTTCTTCAAAAGGAATCATTGGCCCATTTTTCAGATCCAAAACGATTACTACATCACGCTATCTGGACATTCTTTGTGAATTTGTGGCAGTACAAACTGCCTTAGACGACACTGCGAACACCTCGTGGTTTATGCAAGATGGTGCCCAGCCACATCGCACAGCCGATGTCTTTACTTTCCTGGAATATTTTGATGATCGTGTGATTGCTTTGGGCTATCCGAAACATACAGGAGGCGGCGTGGATTGGCCTCCCTATTCGCCAGACAGGAACCCCTGTGACTTCTTTCTGTGGGGACACTTGAAAGACCAGGTGTACCGCCAGAATCCAGAACAGCTGAAGCAGTACATCTCATCTGCATGTGAAGCCATTCCGCCAGACATGTTGTCAAAGGTTTCGGGTAATTTCATTCAGAGACTACGCCATATTATTGCTACGCATGGTGGATATGTGGAAAATATCGTACTATAGAGTTTCCCAGACCACAGCATCAGCTGTTGTTGACAATTGTAACTTATGTAATTTCAAAAGTTTGTCTGCCTGAAAATGTACTGTTGTCCCAAGCATATTGCAACAAACGGTGTATTTCTATCGCTGCTCGTTTAGTTTGTATTGCCGTTTCAAATATACCGGTCATTTTTGAAACACCCTGTATGTTTCCATTATTAAAGATGTAGATGTGGTGTCATTGTGCAGTGGGAACTTTCCCTGCAATACATCCTACATTCCCGTAACCGTCCGGGCCCCAACCTTCGTTAGTCACTGTCCCCACCCATCCAGCCCCCTCCCTGTCACAGTCGTCATTTCACTGCCACACCCAGTCTTTTAATTTTTTAATTTTTTTTTATTGCTCTCCTTTCCGTTACTTACCCCCCCCCCCCCCCCCCCTCTCCCCCCTTCCGCACCTTCTCTCCTACCCTCCATCTAAACTGCAACACTTCACTGTCCTCCACTCCCATCATACTATCCCCCCCCCCCCTCCCTGCCCCAGCCTCCTCCTTACCCCCACCCAGTCACCACTCCCATCATGCACTGGTGCTGCTGCACGCAGTGTAGTTTCAGCTCTTTGAGACTGCAGATGTATGTGCAAGTTGCACTTGTGTGAGTGAATATGTGTGTGTGTGTGTGTGTGTGTGTGTGTGTGTGTGTGTGTGTGTGCGCCTACTGCTGACAAAGGCCTTAATGGCTGAAAGCTATGATTGTGTGCATCTTTTTATTGTGCCTATCGCGGTACAGCATTTTCGCTATATGGTGAGTAGCAACTTTCCTTCTCTCGTATTGTTGGTGTCATCCCTTCTTATATCTAGTGGTCGAATCAAAATCCTACAGCCTCTACTGCAAATTCTGACTACTCCCTTTGGAGAGGGAGTAATCAGAATTGCTAAATGCTCTTTTCCTTCTTAGCATGTATGAAGTATCATCTCTTTCCTGTGTATCTAGTGCTTACATTGAAGTCATACAGCTTATGCCACATATTTCAGTTACCCTCTCTGTATAAATACAGATATCTTGTACTCCCATTTTGTAATTGGATTTTTTCCTTTATTTTTTCATACTCTACTAAAAATTGGGTCTGGCAGGTTTATTTGTGGACTATAAGAAATCAAAGATACATATCCAATTCCATTGCTCTGCTGGATTACTGGTTAGTCATCATAAGGACTACGTATGGCTGACACATTGCTTCTTTTTTAGGTATTATCCACCTCGGTACAGAATTTCAATGCATGGTACTTAACTTTAACAAGGCCCTGTGGGATCTGTATATGCCATAAGACACTGTGCTTTTTTAAATGCAGCATTTTTTAATGGCAAAAGGGAGTACCAAACAGCAATATTCTACTAAAAAAAGGGCACTGACAGACCTAGTGTAGATGATCTTTGTTAACAAAGGCTCCAGCATAGATGACATAAGTGCTAAATTAAACCTGGGGTACACATTTTTTCCCAATCCAGGGCCATTTTAAAATTAAGTACCATGCATTGAAATTCTGTATCGAGGGGGATAATACCTAAAAAAAAAAGAAGCAATGTGTCAGCCATATGTAAACCATTCACTCTTAAAACTTTTGAGTGTAAAACATGTTTGTGGCACTAATATCAATCTGCAGTTTGGTGGATTAATTCTCTGTCTACCTATAGTTTCAATTATTTGCCTGTAAATTACATGGAGACTGAAAATGCGGACTCCAATCACAACTACACAGATGTTACATATAAGTGCTACTTGAAAGCTGGAAAAACATATATTTTCAGTCCAGGATGTTCTTCTCCACGATACAGTGAAATATAGAGGATGAGTGAGAAGTCACTCCCTAGTTTTAAATGCCCATAATCTTTTGATTAATGAATATTTGCATGTGGATGAAGTTGTTGTCACTTCTCAGGATGATGAGAATGTATGTAGTGCACTAAAATTCCACATATGCCCCTGCATTGTCAGCCAAATGAAATAAATGTACAGGAATGTAATCAACTGATTTCTGCAACGAAGTCACAGGTACATTTCTGAGGACAACTATGATCCTCTCCTCTAATTCATACAGAGTGCAAGAGTCTGTTTAGTATACCCCTTCTTTGGGCAAACACCACAAGAGGAAGTCACAAGGGGTGAGGTCGGAACTTCCTGGAGGCCGTTCATAGGGTCTTCGCCATCCCACTCAACATCCGAGAGAGTGTTCGTCGCAAAAATGAGGTGGTGCTCTCTTGCTGAAACAGGATATCCACAACATTGTCCCTCTGTGATATTAGTGGCCACACACACATATTCATGCAGCATCTGGCGATACCAGTCACTGTTCATGGTGCCTTGTAATACGAATGGACCAATGAAATGATACACAGTCATACTGCACCAGATGATAACTCCTGAACATAATGGGGGTTCCCATGATTTTCAGACCGGGTTCTTCTTTAACACAACATACACAGTGTGCCTGCTGATTCCATTTTCATGAGCTGCCTGGCATATTTTTACCAGGGCTGCACATGAAGATGTCCCTCACTGCCACTACTATTTCTGGAGATCGTGCCACTCAAGGTCATCCTCCTCGTGGTTTATCCACAACTGACCCAGTTGTCATTATCTTAGAGTGACAATTCCCAATGGTTTTTGTATCAAGTGTGGTATGAGGACCATGAATGCCCCAATCATAATCACTGAACAAGGGCAACAGATAACCACACTCCAAACCACAAAGTGATCTGGGCACACTCTTGTAACGTCAACTTTCTTTCAATATCATCATTCACTATAAAAAGATGCTATGGATGGTCAAGGTATTCTCAGGGATCCTGTAATAAAACACAATGACATTCATCAACAATCATAAAATTTATGGACATTTACAACTAGGGAGTGACTTGTCACCCCTGTACATCCAAGGTTCATCCATCATGAAGGATGATCCAATAAAACTGCAGCCTATATATCAAAAGCTTGATTCACTTCATAAAGTACCACAAGACACTGGGAAATTGCTTTAACAGAGTGCAGGGATACAACTATCTCCTCACATGTTGTGTGTAATAGAACCATCGGAGGAGAATTATGTATTGGAAGCATCAGGACGTTTTGTAAATCAAAGTATCGTATGCATACAGGGTATAGATTGTGAGAGAGTGGTTTCTGTTAGTGAGCATAATTCTGGTCCTGACGGAGTAAGTTTGGTTAAGGGGTCGTTAGACGCTAGTGCTTTGCTATATTGGAATACTAGTTACACTTCGTATTTTTTAATGTCTCTGTGAATATATACCAATTAAACAAGTACTGAACTAGATAAATTTGGAAGCACTGCACTGAGTGACTACATAAAATTCCATTTTAAAATCATTTAGTTTGTAATGAGATGACCATAAAATGTTATTATTTATTCTGGATTTCATTTTTCTTTATAGAGAACTTGTGACAAAGCAAGCTGGGGTATTTTTTCTTCCCCTCTTATTTTGCCATCTGCCTCCTTAAGTTCATTTCTTCACTTTTAACTAATTACCATTAACAAACACAAGTATAATCTGCATTTTCATAAAAGAGAAAGGTTGGCCCTCAGTTTTAAAGAATATAGCACCAGATCTAATTTTGTGTTTAGTTTTATGTATGTAATTGTTTTTCTAATTTGTTTTGACTATTCCTAGTTAATATATTTTGTTATAGAGTGAAATCAGTAATTGTTTCATAACTTTAATTCTATTGTTGACTTATAAACAAATATAAATTCTGTACTAATTAGTAAACATTTGGACAAACAGCTGATAGTATTCTTTAAGTATTTATTTAGCTCTATTTGAAAACATGTTAGCAAAGTCAGACCTTAATTAATTCCAAAGTAATTACCAGCTTTGTCAAAAGTATTGTTTATGTTTCTAAATTGGTTAATTTCACGATTTAAACAAATAATTCGGCTTAGCTCTTGTAGTAGAATAAACTGTTAAAAAAAGGAAGTTTTCATGTATTCAGTTAATTTAATGAGTTAGGTTTTAATTGTAATTTCTGTAAATTAAACATCGAAAAATGTGTAGTTTCAGTGCCTATTATTGAGATGACATATAAGGGGCCGATTTTTGGTCCCGAGACAGTCAGTCCACGGCCGAGTTTCAGACAAGAAACCTGTCTTGGTTATAACAACAACAATGCTTCGCTTAACCCTGAAATAAGTGTAATAGGTGGTATGCTAAAACAATGATAGTGACTGTTCAATATTTACCGTATTATGCAGCAAGAACTGTGTGGTTTGGTTTTTACTGCTCGCAGATGTTCAACAGCAAACTATTGTAACAGTATGTTGAGGTTCACTTGCAACCTATTAATGAGATTTATCGAAAGTTAAACAATAACACACTGGCCACATAACTGTGTATTATTGGGGGGGTTGTGAACAGTGAAAATAAAGAACTGTGAAACGCAAATGTGCACCTGTTGGCTACATCATTTAAAGTAGTCAGTGTTGAACTTCCACCACCCATTTTCCAGCCAGTGTAGCAAGACAGTACATTGACACTAATGACAATCAAGCAGGCGAACATCAGAAACTATCATAGGGAAAAAAATTGCACAATGCATGGTAGGAATCGACATGTGGACACATCTTGCAGTGACATGTGATACATGATCAGTGGGGTTGTCATTGGACAGCTCATTACACACATCATCATAGTTTACCAATGCATACAAAAACAACTGTATTAAAAGCATTCAAAATTGTGAATAAGGACAACCATTGATGTAGGATGGAATGACGACAGTGAAAATTCGTGCCAGACCGGGACTCAAAGCTGGGTTTCCTGCTGATCGCGAGCAATCGCCTTACCATTTGGCTATCCGTGCACCATAAACAGCCAGACCCAAACTTCCATATATTGTCAACCATGCACCTACAACCTGTACTCGTATATCCATTATGTATATTCCCATGCAGGTCAGATAAATATGATATTGCAGAGCTTGTGTAATTCTGATTGCTATGCAAAGTTCCTTTGGACATATATGCATGCAGTTGTGAATCACCACCATCAGCTGTAGGATGGAATGACCACAGTGAAAATTTGTGCCGGACTGGGGCTCGAACCTGGATTTCCCACTTATCACGAGCAGTCGCCTTACAATTTGGCTATCTGTTCATGACCAACAGCTAGACCCAAATTTCCATATGTTGTCAACCATGTGTCTATGATTTGTACTTGTAAACCAATTATGTATATTCCCATTATGTATATTTCAAAACATATCATGTGTTCTTAGGTACACTATCTTCTAGGTACAACACTCTTCCCTATTTAATAATACTTTCTTATTCATAAATAAATCTTATCCATGCATCAGATTATAGAAATATTATACACTTTCACAACATAAATTGAACATTTGTGCTCGTAACTGTAATGGTAACTGCCAGAAAACTTGAATGTAGAAGGTCAATATGTTCCTCTTGAAATAAATATCATGTTGTCATGGTTCTGGGGACATACAATTTACAATAATAACACACATATCATGTTGTCAGAGTTGCTTAGTTTTCACCATACAGAATGAAATTATACTCCACATCATTTTGTTGTCATGATAGCTGTACACATGCCATAAAGCATAAAATGATTAATTGTTTGTATTGATAAAGAACAGTAATAATTACATTTTAATGATTAATGGAAAACAAACTCAGCTGTATGATTACAATTTATTGTGCTACAACTTATAGTGCTAAAGTAACACTATCTACCAATCAATTAATGTTTTAGTTGCCCCTTACAGAAACTACAAGAATAATGAAATATTTTCTGAGTAACTGTAGTTGCAGATTTTTCTAGAAATAGTTCATATTGATGTTTTAACTCTTCATTGTGTGGCTGTAGTTATATCAGTTACAGGGAATGCTACTGGCTGACATATTCATGTGGTGAGACAAATGGCAGGCTCAGATTGCACGGGCAGCACTGAAGTGAAACTGTGCCCTCTAGCAGCCATCTAGGTCTATTACCTCCAGCAGGCATTCAACTTCTGCAGAGTCAGATACTATATCCCTCCCACACAAAACAGGAGCATAGGGGACAGAAATGTGCCATATGGTGCTGTGGAGGGTGAAATGGAGGCACGGGCTAAGACCTGGTCCCTTCGCCCACTGGCTGTGGAAAGGAAGGGTGTTTGGTGGCATCCATTGGAACATGGCTGGCATTGGGACACCAGGGGGTTCCACCGATCAACTCAGATGCAGAAGGGATGACCAGTGAAATGGTGCGGAGCCACAGGATGCCACCAGGGGTGCCGGCCATGGGGCCACAGTGTCATCAGCAGGGGGTGGAGGAGGTGGCGGTATATGCAACGCCTGCCCTTGAGGCTGAAGCTGGTTATCATGGTAGTGCTTAAGCCCATTCTGTGTTTGGACCAACATAACCCACTGCCCTTGAGTCTACATCACAGTTGAAAGTGTGCAAGCCTCAGTACTCTCATAGGGTCAGGCCCACACAGCATCACCAGGTGCATAATGATGGGAGGGACAGGAGTGGGGCTCTGAAGGAGGCAGTGTCACAGTGTGAGAAGCTGAAGTGGGGTCCACATTGATGCCCATGGAGGAGCTCAATGGGGGTATAATTGTTAATCAGCATGGTTCAATATGTGCTCAAAAACAGGGTGAGGGCTGATGTAAGTGGCAGAGCATTTGACAGCTTTTGTCATTTGCTGCTTGAAGTTCTGAATGAGACATTCTGCTTCACTGTTTGAGGGAGGACAGGCTGGAAGACTGCAGTATGTTTTATGCTGTTGGCCTCAAAGAAATGTTTGAAGGCAGATGCAATGAACCCTTCAATGGCACCCCTTCAATGGCACAAACTTGAGCCAAGGTGTAGAGGATGGCATAGGTCACATTGGATGCCATGTATTCAACATAAGAGTACTCTGAGTAAGCATCCACAGTGAACAAGCACAGTGATCCCAAAAATAGGCCTACAATAGTAAGATGGGTGTGGTCCCACAGAAAGTGGGGAGTAGGACAGAGTCTCAGGAAAGGTGGGGGTAGGCCAAGGGGCAAAGGACTGTTGGGGCACTGGTGCTGTTCAGGAATGGACAATTGCTTTTATGTCATCACTAATCCCCAGCCAGTCCATATGTTGGCAAGCTAGCGCCTTCTTGAGGGACATACTACAATGTCCCCATTGCAGCAAGCTCAACACTCTTGGGTGAAAGTTTGTCTGCATGATCACTCGATGTGCGTCCATATCAGTGTCCTAAAGAATGACACCATCAAAAACCAAGAGTCTGTGAGAACTATGTTTCCAGGAGCTGAATTCATTTGCCAACTGACAGGTGAGGTAAACTGGCCAGCCATATGTCACACAGTCGAGGACCTGATGCAAGGTGTGGCTCAGACACATGGTGGCAGCAAAATGAGCAGCCATAATGAGAAATCTGTCCAATGTATGTTGCCACTTGGTATCAATGTGGAAGCAGAGGACCACCTGTTGGTCAAAATCAGGGTCAAAGCTAGTGGGTAGATGTGAAAGTGCGTCAGTAGTGGAATGTTGTGCCTTGGGCTTGTACCAGATGGTATAATTGTAAGCATTCAGGAAAAATGCCCAGCACTGGAGGCATTGAGCTTTTCAGTTTGAGAGACTGGAGCACAGCCCAAATAATGCCAATGGCTTGTGATCCACATTTAGGGAGAACTGTGTCCCAAATAATTAGGCATAATTTTTTTTTAAATGGCAAACAGTATTGCTGCTCTCTCCATTTGATCTGGGAGTAGTTTCACTGCGCATGGGTCAGTGTCTTCGATGCATATGCTGTACACTGTTTGGAGCCATCCCCATTCCCGTGCACCAAGATTACACCAATGTCAAAGGTGGATGTGTCGGCTATCACAATCAATAGGTGACTCAGAGAGAATGGCATGTGGCAGGGGCAGATTGCAGCATGGTTTTCATTTGTGTAAAAACCTGGTTGCTGGCATTAGTCCATTTGTAAGGCACACCTTTTTAAGCAACTGATTGAGGAGTCTGTCATGGTGACATTCCAATCAGTTGGCTTGATTCCCTCTTTGGTGGACCAGTGCCCCAAATACTGCACTTCTGGCTGAAAAAACTTGCTCTTCTCTAAACAACAACATTAGCCTGCAAGCTGCAGGGTTCTAAAAAGGAGATGGAGATTTTGCAAATGCTCTGGTGGGAGGATCCTGTGACAATGACATGATCCAAGCAATTCACATTAGCTGGAATATGCTCTGTTAGCAGTTCCAGAAAAGGTTGGAAAAACTGCAGGGGTCGATGCAATGCCATATGGGATTGGCTTGTACTTGAACAAATTAAAAGGCAAATTGTTGTTGTTGTGGTCTTCAGTCCAGAGACTGGTTTAATGCAGCTCTCCATGCTACTCTATCCTGTGCAAGCTTCTTCATCTCCCAGTACCTACTGCAACCTACATCCTTCTGAATCTGTTTAGTGTATTCATCTCTTGGTCTCCTCTCTAACACAGATTAATGACAACAATTTTCTGTAATTTCTCATCCAAGGGAAATGGAATTATGCATCAGTGAGGTTGATCTTTGAGTAGTATTCCCCTCTAGCAAGTATGATGATGATTTCTTCCAGCCAGTGGATGGCGTAAGTTTCCACTTACAATTGAGCACTGAATGTAGCCTTGAAATCTCCACAGTCTGAAGAACCACTGGGCTTTCACACAACCTGAGAGAATCATTGAGCTTTCTGAGGATGACTAGGGGAGTGGCCCATATGCTATGTTTCCCCGGTGCGATAACCCCAGCAGCCTGGAGATGATCTAGCTTCCACTTCACATCAGTATATAAGGTAACTGGTATTAGTCTAGCATGGTAAAAACAAGGTGTGGCATCCAGCCAGAGGGTGACAAGAACCTGAACATCTGAAGCACACCTCAAATCTGACTGATATAGAGATGCAAATGCAATGCAGAGATCATTCAGCTCCTGGAAAGGAATTGTGGTTGATACAACCATGACTTCATCAGAAACAGAAAAAACAAATGATGTAAAGGCTTCGAGGCTGAAAATGTTAGCAGCAGATGGGTGGTTGGCCACATATAATGTGATGAGCCACTTAACGCTTTTGTAGGCCACAATGACCAAAAACTGTGCACGAAAAGGAATAGAACCATCCCTGCAGGCCACCAGACACCATAAGGGTAGGGACTACTTGGTTGAGCCCAGTTGTGCATATGTCACATGCCTTATCAAAGAAATGGTGGCCCCTATGTCCAGATAGAAGTGGATGTCCTGGTGAGAAATGCAATGCACGAGAAATAATTACTGCTTGAAGGGGACTTCTGGTGAGAGGGGAGTGGGACCACAGAATGCCCTTGTGCACATATGGGGCAGGATGGGAGTGGGTTACACAGCTTTGACATGCTGAACAGAGATCCCCTCTTCGCCAGAGCGATACAGACATTCTTCCTGGGAGTGAGCAGAAAAACACTGCGGGCATGAAGGGAGCGGTCCCCATGACTATCGGCAAGGGACGACTGGAGGCTTGGATGTCATAGAGATATTGGGGAATCACGAATCATAATGTTGCTACAACTTGGGGGTTGCCCTATGCCTGAGACCTGGGTGTGGAACATGTGGTGGTGTGTTAACTGCTACAACTCGAGGCCTCATCATGAGTCTTTGATTAGCAGCCTGCACAATTCAGAATAAGTGTGCAATGCGCAAGGTGTCCTCTAACAATGGGTTATCCAGTTTCTGTACCACTGTGTGGACCTCAGTTTCAGGCTCAGCTGAACTCTGACATCACACATGAAGGAGTACGCATATGACATCTTGCAGCCTTGATTGGCACAAGTGAAATTGGATTTGCAGCGCAGTCTTGCAAGTCAATGACCCAGAAGTGGCATGACTGTCCAGGATGTTTATGACATTGGTGAAACTTGAGCCTGGAGTGAATAACAATTAGCAACGGAGCACAAATCTCCTGCAAGGAGAGTGCAACAGGGTCAGATGGAGGCACCACTTTGAGGAGCAGAAAAAAATGTGTCTGGCGACCCCCAAGACATAAATAACAGTCACTGCAATGAATCATCCGTGACTTGGAACGCCATGAAATGCTGTTTCAGTTGATGGAAATATGTGTCCCAGTCCTCTGTAGTGTTATGATGCAATGTTCCTTTGGATATGCGAATTTGTCCAAACGAACATTGCATCATAATTCAGGATAACGCAGGCATTGCAATATCATATTTATTCACCAACACTGGGCAAGTGACTTTCAAGTACAATGTCTCGCCTGTACAGGAATATACATAATGGATGTACAAATACAGATTGTAGACACACGGCTGACGACTATGGAAGTTTAGGTCTGGCTGTGAGTCAAGCTTGGATTGTCTAATGCTAAGGCAACTGCTCGTGATAAGCAGAAAATTCAGGTTCGACTCCCGGTCTGCCACAAATTTTCATTGTCCTCATTCCATTATAGAGCTGATGGTTGACCACATTCACAATTGTAAATACATTTCATGTATTTCATACTGACTGTAGTTGCCACAATTTTACATTGTAATTCATAACAGCACAGGCACGGCAATATCCTATCAATCTTAAAAATGCCTGATAATGTTCTAAATTGCCTCCTAGTGTACAAAATCAGTGACACTAAAATATGAAGAACCAACTGTACCATAAACTGTATTTCCATAACCAAGCCAGGACTGTACAAAAGCTTATTAAGATTCTTGCACTCTACTCCCTGCAGTCTGATTAGGCTGATAGTTTATGTTAGCTGGAGGGGGCTAGGAGAGAAAGGAGACATGAATGAGACGAAAGAGGAAGATTGGCTGACACTAGGGATGGAAAGGCAGCAATTGCATAGGAAGATTATGGGATTGAAGGATACAAGGGCTTGTTTCAATCTCCACTAACCCCTAGCCCCACATCCATCTCCAGCCTGCCTCAGGCCCCCATCAGTCACCTTTCCCCAACACTACCTCCAGCTCCCCATTTCCTTTCTCCCCTAGCCCATTCACACTGACACAACTGTTTCTTAGATCTCTATCAAACATGAGAACCTTCACTGATGTGGAGTACGTTAGCAAGAGAGAAATAACTCTCAAAAACTTATTTTCACAGTGCTGACAACTAACTACATGGGGAAGTTGGAAAATAAGTTTCCCCTGTTGACTGAGGTCAGACGTGTGTGTGAAAGGAAAAAAAGAGAATGATACATTAAAGATAAGACATATCTTTATTTTTCTAAACAATTTCAAAGTACAGTGAGACATTTGGCATACTGCTTTATAAGCTTCAAAAAGCCTTCCAGGAAAATTATCAAGGCGTTGCATACAGAAGATGCGTTGAACGGGTTGTTTGACGTCAGCATTGCTACCAAAGTGCCTTCCGCTGAGAGTCTTCTTCAAAGCAGGAAACAGATGGAAGCCACTTCGTGTGAGATCTGGACTGTAAGGCGCATGGTGTAGGCACTCCCAACCAAGAGCTGCAATATGGTTTTGCATTGCTGTCGCCATGTGTGGTTTTGCATTGTCATCCAACAGTAGAATGCCAGATCTGGCAAGGCCAGGCCGCTTTTTCCGAATCACCTCTTTCAATTTCGACAGAGTGGCCCAGTACCACGCAGCATTGATGGTTGCATCCTCCAGAAAATCCAGCAGCCAAACTCCTTTGGCGTCCCAGAAAATGGCAAGTAGCACTTTACCTGCAAACGGAGTGCTTTTCAACTTCTTTCGGACAGGTGATGAGGGATGTTTTCACTCCATGGATGCAGCCTTCGATTTGGGCGTGTAATGGAGGACCCACATTTCATCTCCCATCACAATCCGAAACAGATGGTCATTGCCAGATTCATGGTAATGCATGAGCTGGTCCAGGCTGAATGCCATGCGTTGTTACATGTGTGTCAGGGTCAGTTGGCAGGGCACGCGTCGGGCTGACACCTTCCTGTATCGAAGAATGCTGTGGATGATCTTGTGAGCTCACTCATGTCCAATTCCAAGTTCTGCCACTACTCCATCAGTGGTAATACGCCAGTTTGCTTTAACCATATCATCCACCTTCCTGGCATTTGCATCTGTAGTGGCCATGCGCATCTCAGTATGTCCTGCATTTGTTGACGTCCATCACTGAATTGCTGGCACCCCAATTGCTGGCATCCCAATAGTGTATTGGCCTGTTGCATGTGCGTGTTCATCTGCCGTGTCATCTTTTGCCCATATCACACAACTCTGCCCACAGCTGACAGGGAAAACTTATGTTCTAACTCCTCCTTGTACATATCACTATGCTACTTCATACTATTTGTGATTGCACTATCTCAATGTAATGTATTAAATTAGCAGGAAATCAACCCCTTTGGTTTTTAAATGCTGCTTCCTCAGTTAATTTAAATAACTGTTGTTTATCTAAATTAAAATTTACTTGATTCAGCTGACCCTGATTTCTATGGAGCCTACAAAACACTTTTCACCTCACTAAAGCTGTACCCTAACGGAACATGTTTTGCATCTGAGATGTACACAATTTTCTAAATCACACGAAGCTATCAATGTTGTTATTTATACTTGTTATATCTGCTATCTACAGGCTGTGCCATTTCAACTGTGCAGTTCCTTTTACTTCTGTCTGAGCTTTATCTTTAGAGCAGTATTTCCTCATTTTCTTCCTGAGGTAAACCTTCCTTGAATCAGTATACATTTTGCCAGTTTTTAATTTTGGATTTAGGTGGAAACCAAGGTGCTCTTGGGGTTCCTTCAGTGGAATGCATTCTGGGTATCCTCCTGTATTATCCCCATTTCTTGCAAGCCTTTTTCTAACTATCTAGTTTCTGCTTCATCTAACACTCGAATACCCAGAGGAGTCAGAAGGACCCTTTTTGGTTTTTAAGTGCTAGCTATGTTTTGAAGAATGATTCAAGTGACATTTACTTTCATGACATTTATTTATTTGGCCTGTACTTTCACTATATTAAAAAAACAGTGCATTTCACTTAATTAATTTACACTTTTTTCCAGTTTTACCTTTAAAGCCCTTTAGAAAGAACCTATAATTTTGTTTATAGTTATGCCATATGTTTATCACATGCATTCTCAAGCCTTGGCTACTTTACTCTGTAGTGCAATAACTTACTTTTCATTCATATTATTGCCATATGAAATGACAACAATTGACTCGGTTCACCATTGTTCGTCATTCCCTTGTAAGAATCAGCCTTGCAAAAGTGATCGTGAGTTGAAGATTGAAGTGAATTGGAAAGAGTATTTACAAGATGAAGAGATTCTTGGAGAGCTACAAAGAGTTATGGAGTGTGATTCAGGTGGTGGTGTGATGAAGCAAGCTGGGATATTTTTACTTCCCCTCTTGTTCTGCCATCTGCCTACTTAAATTCATTTTTTTTCAATTTTAACTAATTACCATTAACATTTGTGAGTGTAATCTGTATGTCCATAAAAGAGAAAGGTTGGTCTTCAGTTTTAAAGAATATAACACGGGGTCTAATTTTGTGCTTAGTTTTATGTATGTAATTGATTTTCTAATTTAATTTGACTATTCCTAGTTAGTATATTTCACTTTAGAGAGAAATCAGTAATTGTTTCGTAACTTAAATTCTGTTGTTGACATACAAACAAATATAAATTCTGTAACAATTGTAAACATTTGGAAGATGAAATGCTGGTAATTTTAAAGTATTTAGTTGGCTCTATTCGAAAACATGTTATCAAAGCCAGACCTTAATTGATTCCAAAGTAATTAACTGTTTTGTCAGAAGTATTGTTTACATACATATATTTGTTAAATTAAACAAATGATTCGGTTTAACCCTTGTAGTTGAAGAAACTGTTAAAAAGAACCAATTTTTCGATGTAGTCAGTTAATTTAATGAGTTAAGTTTTAATTGTAATTTCTGTAAATTAAACTTTGAACAATGTGTAGTTTCAGCATCTATTATTGTGATGATATATAAGGGGCAGATTTTTGGTCACGGTTCAGTAAGTCCACAGCCGGGTTTCAGACGAGGAACCTGTGTTGGTTTGAACGACAATAATGCATCGACTTAACAGTGAAATAAGTGTTACACCAATAGACCGTGTGTATAAACAATGATATTGCCTGTTTCCATACGTACCTTTCTATTCTTCAAGAACTGTGAACTTTGTGGTTAGGCTTTTAAGGCTCGTAGATGTTCAACAGTAAACTATTGTAGCAGTATGTGGATTTTCAACTGCTAACTATTAATGAGGCTTATGGGAAGTTAAAACAATAGTGCACTGGCCATATAGATAACTGTGTGTTATTGGGGGTTGTGAAAAGTTAAAGTAACAGACTGTGAAACACAACTATGCATCTGTCGGCTACATTATTTAAAGTAGTCTGTGTTGTACTTCCACAACCCATTTTTCAGTCAGTGTAGCAATGCAGTACATTGACACTGTGGACAACAAATGAAGAAATAAATAAAGCAGGCAGAACTGTTACAGTGGCAAACTTTTTCTGACATTTCAGAAGAACAGTTTTTATTGCAGACATTGAGAGACGATGAATCACCTAATACTAATGACTCTTATTCTTCAGATACAGATAATGTAAGTTTATAGTCTAGTAAGTATATTATTATTATTATTATTGCTGCTAATTTATAATCATCATATTCTTATCTACATATAATGTTACTGTACTTAATTTAAATTTTATGGTGGCTTTCTTACATTTGTTCTATTATTCATGCTCAATAGATTGAGAAGAAACAAGTAACAGAAGAGGAGATAAACCTGTTCCTGGGAGTGTAGAACAAGTGACTGCTTCTTCATCGTCTGATGAAATACATAAAGACATTGCTCCTGATGGAACAGTTTGGATAAGAGCAGTGCCTAATTCACAAGGTGGGTGTCTTCCTAATCACAATATTTTGAGAGACTTTCCTGGACCTACACCACATGCAAAAAGAAATGTAAGTGATGAACTTGTATCAAGTGTTTGGCACTTGTTCATGGAAAATTTTATAATCAAACATATCTTGAAATGTACTGTGATGCACACAGAGTACCAGGAAATGACAGTTGGTCAATGACCAGGGGTCCACCCCCAGTAGCTGAGTGGTCAGCGTGACGGAATGTCAATCCTAAGGGCGCGGGTTCGATTCCTTGCTGGGTCAGAGATTTTCTCCGTTCAGGGACTGGGTGTTGTGTGGTGCTAATCATTGTCATTTCATCCCCATCGACGCGCAAGTCGCCAAAGTGGCGTCAAACAGAAAGACCTGCACCAGGTGAATGGTCTACCCAACAGGAGGCTGTCATCACATGACATTAATATTATAATGACCAGGAAAGAACTAGAAGCATTTATCATAATTATTTATGCTCATAGTGTGAGTGGCTGCCAGAGTAAAGACCTTCACAGCTTATGGTCAGATTCCTGGGGCCTACCATTTTGCGTGGAAACCATGAGTAGAAATAGATTCTGTGAGATTACAGGATTCCTCAGGTTCGACGAGAAGTCTTCACGCTCTGTATGATTACAGAATGATAAGTTTGCATTGGTTTCTGCTGTCTGGAACAAATTCACAGAAAACTGTACAATGTGTTACAAACCTGGAAGTGACATAACAATAGACAAGCAGCTCTTCCCAAGTAAAACTAGGTGCCTGTTCACACAGTTCATGGCTTCAAAGCCTGACAAGTATGGGTAAAGATACTGGTTAGCTGTAGATGTTGAAAGCAAGTATATACTCATGGTTTCCCTTATCTTGGTAAGGACACAGCATGATCCCAAGTTTCATATTATGGAGTGATGCGTCTTATGGAACCTTTTCTGGACAAAGGCAGAAATGTCACAACAGACAATTACTTCTTTTCACTCAAACTAGCCAAAAAATTGAAAGAAAAATTAACCTCCCTTGTAGGAACAGTAAACAGAGCAAGAAGAGAAACATAACATTATCTGAAGTCCTTGAAGAGTTCTTTGTATTCCACAACAGTTTTAAAACATGATGATATTTCCTTGAAAGTCTATCAAGGAAAGAAGGCAAAAAATATGCTAGTAATGTCTTCCCTTCGTCCCAGATTTACCATAAATACAAATGAGAAAAAAACTCCACAAACTGTATGTTATTACAACAAAACAAAATTTAGGGTTGACATAGTAGACAAAATGGCAAGGCAGTACTCAGTCAAGGCTTCCTCAAGAAGATGGCCAGTGTGCACTTCTTCTACAATATCCTTGATCTAGCAGGAATAAATGCACATGTAGTATTTAGCGTTGTTACTGGGAAGAAGATCAAAAGAACACATTTTATTCAGCAGCTTGCAGATGAACTACGCTCACTCTGAGTATGTGAAGAGCCACTTTCCTCGTGTGACCACAGACAAGTATGAAAAGAATGAAAATGAAGACGAAATTCCACAGAAGCACTGTAAATGTCAAGTTCTCAAATTCTGCAAATGTAATAAAACTATTTCCAATTGCAGTGTTTGTAAGAAGATGGTTTGTTAAATGTACAAAGGAAACTAAATGCAAATGTGTAAATTGTGGAAAACAATGAAGTAGCTGAAATTTCTGTGCACATGAAAAGTTCAATTTTTTTATGAATTTAGAAGAAAGAATAGCCTGTTACTTGCTTGGGTGTTAATAGGTTCAGTGAAATTTGCTTAAATGTCAATAAATAATATAATATATGTCTGTTTTTTTTTACTCACAACTCTGAAATGGCTATAAATCTTGTAAACATTAAAATATAATAAATGCTTAAAATTTTGAAATAATCATTCAGAAAACAATTTTTACAGTTCCGTACAGTAAATGGCACAACTCCAGTAATAAATATAGAATTTGAACAGAAGTCTGTAGCTAAGGTAGAATTTTCAAAATTTTTAGGTGTGTCCATTGATGAGAGGTTAAACTGGAAGCAACACATTGATAGTCTGCTGAAACGTCTGAGTTCAGCTACGTATGCTATTAGGGTTATTGCAAATTTTGGTGATAAGAATCTCAGTAAATTAGCTTACTATGCCTACTTTCATTCACTGCTTTCGTATGGCATCATATTCTGGGGTAATTCATCGTTGAGTAGAAAAGTATTCATTGCACAAAAACGTGTAATCAGAATAATTGCTGGAGCCCACCCACGGTCATCCTGCAGACATCTATTTAAGGATCTAGGGATCCTCACAGTAACCTCACAGTATATATATTCCCTTATGAAATTTGTTGATAATAATCCAACCCAATTCAAAAGTAATAGCAGTGTGCATACCTATAACACCAGGAGAAAGGATGATCTTCACTATGCAGGGTTAAATCTGACTTTGGCACAGAAAGGGGTAAATTATGCTGCCACGAAAGTCTTTGGGCACCTACCAAACAGCATCAAAAGCCTGACAGATAGCCAACTAACATTTAAAAATAAATTAAAAGAATTTCTAGATGACATTTTTTAGATATAAACTAAGTAAAAAAAAAACTTAATCATTAGTGTCATGCAATATTTTGTGTAATGTAATTTCTTGTACAGACATCTTTTATTAACCTGACACGTTCCACATCATTACGAAGTGTCGTATTCATGATCTATGGAACAAGTATTAATCTAATCTAATCTAATCTAATGACCCCTCTGGGCATTCGAGGGGCAGGCAAAGTCTGGGCATTCGAGTGTTAATCCATCCTAAAGAAGTACAATACTAGGTACTGGCAACTAAGTGCTTTGCAATGCATACAATAAGCAGGCCTACAATTAACACGTCTTTAATATATCTTGTTCTGGTATGCAGTACAGAATTCCAAGAACACTGTTAATTATGTTAACAGCCCTAAATGTGGTATGTAAATATTAACAGATTTATGCCATGACACCAGTCTCTGCCATAGCAACATAAGCCCACCAATATGATTTCATATTCACATAAAAATTCAGTATTTGGTTTCATGAAACCTTATCAGGTTTCAATGAGAAAACAACTGAAATGTTTCACAGTCTGTCAAGTAACTGAACAAAAATTAAATATTTCCACCATTGGAAATCATTCACTGTGCGTGTTGGGACATTTTTTGTGGGTCTTGATAGGAAGCAATTTCATATTTTTAAAGTAAGAACTAGAATTTTCAATGACTTCACAATGCATAACAGAAATATTTATGATTTGCATTGGCTTTTATTTTAGGAAGCAATGTAAACTTGCCAACAATACTGAAAATTTCTTCAAAGGTGTTTTACAAAAATTGGAAATATTATCTGCTCAAATTCTATTCCAGAATATACGGTGATTCATGTGGCTCTGGCTTCTATGTCTTGAGAGAAAGCCATTATGCATCTGTTAACTTATAACAATACAGATAATCATCTCGAGAGCCGATCACAAGTACTCCACCACATACCACCGGGGATGAAAATAATTCACAGCCAATATTTTTTGTGTACAAGAGTTCACCTGAAACAGAACAAACCAATAGGATTTTTCGTTTTTATAGTTGAGACATCACAGTCTCACAGTAGTTTCATCAATTTTCCTCTCACTTTGTTTATCACAGTACATTCAACATTAAAAAAGCAAAATAATAACTTCTCATGGGGTGTCAAAGAGACAGGAAGTTGAATATAAAGATGAAGGAAAAACAACAGACAAATGTTGCTAAACCTTGAGCTTTTAAGATTGATGGCTATTTTTTAGTATAAAAAGACAAAACAGAAAAGGTAATTAGATTTCATAAATAAGCACATTGGACAAAATATTTTCCACCTCCACAAGACCTCAGGCTGATATTGTGTAACGTTGCCTCTAACCCTGAGGATGGCCTCAGCTCAATCTGATCCACCATGTACCAACAATTTCTGTGTTCTTTATTTACATTTGTAAATGGTTCAAATGGCTCTGAGCACTATGGGACTTAACATCTATGGTCATCAGTCCCCTAGAACTTAGAACTACTTAAACCTAACTAACCTAAAGACAGCACACAACACCCAGTACATTTGTAATTTTGTTACTGTCATTCATTCACAAATAAATTATTCATGTAGTGTAGAAAGTATTCTTTAACAACCAATTATTCTGATTATTGTAAAAATAACTGCTATGAAATTATGCTTTCTAATTCCAATGTAACTCTATAGGCACACCCATCTTAAGGTGGAATTTCAGTTTTTCCCAAATTTAAAAACAGTTTGAACCTGACTGTACCAATAATTATTTTTTCCTGTACCAGTTTGTCTGAAATATTTTGTATTTAAGATTTCAGACTGATTGGAAATTAACTGTCCATTTTTATTTATTTTTGAATTCCATGGATCCTTGATGCGAGGATCCATGTATCCATGTATTTCAGGAAAACATATTTTAGCAAACTGGTATACAATAATGTAATAATTTTTGTTTTCGCATATGTTAGAGTCCACTATGACTAACTACTGATCATAAAACAATACAACTAAAATTAGCATAATTAAAGTTATTTCTTCAAAACCATATCTATTACATTATTTATGCTAAAATTACCTTAATGAAGCTATGTGTAGATAAATATTTACATAGAATTCTAAAATAGCACTTTCTGTCACATGAAATTTATATAAAAAGTTATATGCATAAAATTTGCAAACTTGTATTTTGAGTATGGGGTAGACATCTCATGCAGAGTGTAAAGTTTGAGGGCAGCTGGCATTTGAAAGCACAAGGAGTAGGTATGTTTTGATCAACTGTGCAAAGTATTGTAAATTATTGTGAACTGGTTGAAAGTGGCAGTGTGGATATTATACAAATCAGAAAATAGTTCGCCTGCAACAGTGAATGCATTTCATGTATGAATAAATATTGCAAACTGAAGAACCTTGGAAACATTTCTGGAAATAATTACTTCCAAGACAGTGATAGAAATAAAATGCAAGATGAAGATAAATATATTGGAACAGTATTTTATTAATAAAACATCCAGTTGTTGATTTTTGTCTGCAACTTGCAGTTAAAGGCTAACAAATCCCAAAATCTCAATTAGACAATGACAGAAAGCCTTTGGAAGCTGCCAACAATCTAAATAGATGTCAAGTTCAATATATTTTCCACTTTTGATATGATTTTTTTTTTAATAGATGAAAAGAGGTTACTGATAAGCAATGTATGACCTACAAAATCTGCTGAGGGATTATCTACGTACTGATAAAAAGAATGAATTCATATCTAAAAGGTACATGCTGTAAATGGTTTCCATTGCATTGTCAACAATACTGAAACTACAGTAAGTAGAGATCAAGGTTTTGTAGGGGGAATTAAATCTTCTCCTTGTCTATATTCATAGAAGAAATATCTACATTAGTAGATTTTACAGCTATGTTAATTAGAGTAGTGTAGTATAACTTTTAAACAGTTTTTTTAAAAACTTTAAAAAATTGAAAACACTGTGTAAGTTCCAGCAAAGTGATGTAAAAAAAGATGAAAAAGAATTAGTTGCATTTATGTTCACTTGTACAATTAGTGTGAGGTGCAAACTGGTGTCTAGATAGCACTGGATTTTTCGTGATACACAATTGTCAGGGCAAAATTTATTTGTAGCCAGCAAGGTTAGAGAGGACAACACACAGCAGCTGGACACCAGGCACTAGTAGGATGCAAGGAAGGTGGTACAACAAATTTCAGAGGAAGAGCTCTTCACAGGTGTTGAAATAGGCCTCAGTCGAGAAATAGGCGTCTTGCGACTACACCTGGTTAGAAAACCACCAAAAGCTTACAGAAGAAAACATTGAACCCTGTGATGTCACTTGATTTGGAGGCAGTTTTATTCCTATCCTTTAAGCTGATATGTGCAGCATGAAAAATTTTCACGATCACTTGTCACTATCTCGGTAAGCTTTGGTAACAAACTCATCCCTAGACAGGATGACTAAGTACTCTGGAAGGTTATTATTACACTCTATAAAACATTTTAGTACCTTTTCCAATTTTTTTTGAGAAAAACATCAAATTGTAAAATTCTATTTCCATAATTTTTAGTGACTCCCTGTTACCTTGTAATTAAGGTGATAAATCTATAACAATTATGGACAATCCGTAATAGTTGGCAGTTCTCCATTACATCTTGAAATCAAAATACTCAATGATAATACATGTTTGGACTTCCAGTTCATGTAGAACAATTTAACCATTTCAATTTGCTTGCCACAGCAGTAGAATGAGTGTCATCATACTAATCAGTTTCATAGCTTGTTTATTCATTATAAGTACAGAAAAACTGTGATGCAACATTTTCCAGCATGAGATGCAAAACAAGGTAATGTGGGATGATGTGAAATCATGAAGTGGTAACCTCTAGAATGGTTTTGCAAAGGAATATTTCTACTGAGATCAAGGCACTGTTTCAAAAATGTGAGGGAACATCCCCTCCTGACAGAGTAGACTTGACAAGAGAGGCAGCCCAGGGATGGGCAACAAATCTGTGCTAACCTTTAAAATTTATTTTAAAGCATGGCTGCTCCATAAGGAACATGGCTACAAATATTATATTGTTTTTGTCTTCAGCAGAGATAGATAATGAATGAAGAGGCAGCCAAATAAAGAAAATAAAATGTAAGAAAAATTTTCTCACTTGGCAAAAGATAAGGGGAGGCAGTTGGTGAAGAGTGCCAACCTGGTCTCTGGGCTTCCTGAGGTAAACTGCCCATACAACACGTGCCAATGACAGCTCACTACTTCACTATCTTTTAACAGTGGCATTAGAAACCAAAATAAAATTTTAGCTGTTAACTACAGATAAGAGGTTTAATGGAAGAATTCACTCAGAAATGTTTACACACTGCAATATTTTTGGTTGTAGCATGGATGTTATTTATTGCTGTCAAAATTTCTTAAGTAACTGCTGATAATGAAGTTAATCACTTAAACATTCCTCGTCAGTGGTGAGTTGTTACAAGTCTGTAATGGAATAATGAGCCCTGACACCAAAACAATTGATTCACATAAATACAATGATTGTTCAATAAATAATGCCACAAAATTTTTACAGCCATTAATATATGAAATTATCCTTTCTGGTACTTAAAAACTGAAGTTTCTTCTGCATGTGAACTAAGTTTTGAACACTGCTGATAAAAAGCACAGCCTTAGTGAACCATCACAATGGTGTCTACACAAGACATTCATTACAAGCAATGTGCTGTAACTGAATTCTTGGTTGTAGAAAAAGAAACAATGGTGAACATCCACAAATCTTTGTATGCATTGTATGGTAATGATGCAGTTAATAGGAGTACTGCTGGGTGATGAGTAAAGTGAGTCAAAATGCCATGAAGTGCAGAAACTGAGTTTCATGACTGACCAATTTTGAGATGGTTCTGTCACAGCCGTTGCTTCCAACATAGTGAGTCATGCAGATGCCATTATTCATGCAGACTTGCACATCACAACTTGACAATAGACTTTACACATATAAGTGAACATTGTAACTGCATGTGCAATGACTGAGACTCTTGGATATTAAAAACTTTGCTCAAGATGTGTTCCACAAAAGTTCACAACAAACCACAAGAGTTAAAGAAAAGTCATTTAATCTTAGGTGTTGGAACAGTTTGAGGCCAATGAAGTGATCTTTGTTCATGGATTCTTAGAGGTAATAAAACCTAGGTGCATCACTTTGAGCCAGAAACAAAACCAGTCACTGGAGAGGCACCGCCCAGAAACACCAACAAAAAAGAAATTCAAAGCAGCTCCCACTAATGGAAATGTCATGACGATTTTCTGATATAGTCATGGTGTCATTCTTGTGGACATGTTGCCAGAATGGTCAACCCTTAATTCAAAAGCATATTTTAAGACTGCAAACAAACTCAAGAACCAGTTATAAACAGTTCGGTCTGACAAGAGTCTAACAGAAATCTTCCTACAACACGACATGCATGCTGACACATAACTCTTAAAACCTGGGAACATGCTGCCAAATTGGGTTGGACACCATTGCCCTCATCCATTCTACAGCTCAGACTGAACACCCTTGAACTTCCATTTGTTTTGGCGACTGATGGATTATCTATGTGGGACATTCTTTGAAAATGATGAGAGTGTAAATCAAACAGTGAAAACATGGTTATGAGCACAGGACAAAAAAAAGGGAAGTCATGCCCTAACATAATACTGTGTAAGACGATAGAACAAGATGAAGATTAAGCAAAAAAACAGTTGGCTGCATATAAAAGAAATGTTGACACATATTGTCACCATATTCAATAATAAACATGTTCTGAGAAAAATTTGTGGGGTGTGATTCATTGACTTATTCCCCAACACAGAACAGATACATTGCTGCAGTTGGTTCTAATTAAGACAAAAGAACATGTATTAATGCCTAATTATTGCTAGTAAGTTTAATTCATCAAGACAATATATATTATGATGTTTGACAAACCTGATTTTGCATGAAGAATGTATAGGGCACCAGAAGTAGAAGCTGCAGCAACAAAATCTACTTTGCTGTTGACAGTACTAAAAGGAAAGGGTGTTGCATAAACAGGTGAATCCAGTTTAGTTGCCCACAACAACTGTCCATTTGTACCCAAGCAGTACACCTGTAAAATAGCACAACAGATAAAACTAAGGAATATTTCTTTTTGTGATATTAGATCATTGCATGAAGTGTCATAAAGATTTTACTTTCTCTGGGTTACAACAAGCATAGCTATGAACTCTTGCTCACACTCTACAACTAACAGTTACTGTTTAAAAAGTACAAGTCATAATCTGGGCTGAGAAACAAAAATTGCAATGTATAATTAAACAAACAAGCTGGAATCTGATATTATTTAATTCAATACTCTTAGCGATTTGGAAGCAATAATGTAGTCTGCCAACAGCCTGATAATCTCATCATGAGCCATTGTAAATGTCATTTTCATGAATGCAGCATAAAAAGATATCTGTTTATTTTTTGTAGAATACAATGTAAAGTAACAGTTCATACGTTATCCTCTTATGATTACAACCAGTGATGGGGTAATGAAGCAATATAACAGTTGCACTTTTTATCTCTCCACCAAATGAATTTAATGCAGATATTACACTGCATCTCGCATTCCCTACAATAGGTTATTCTGTGATTACTGTATGAGGAGCATCTCTCTGACCGCACTCCATCCCAGCACTGGCACTGGTCAGCTAGCAGATGATTCTGGACGAAACCCTGTGGTCAGGGTGTTTATCAAAACTGCCTACAGATCTCCAGGTTCATCTCCTCCCCCTACCCTAAAATCCATCGGTTCACGTGTGTGGACGGCTGACAAGGTCTATTTGCTTACACATCACTGCCACCAACAGGAGCTCACGCAACACGTTGGCACTCCTGCACCAGTAGTTTGCCTGGCCACAGGCAGGGGCAGCCCACACTCTGGCCCTACGACTGCTGCACCACCTGGCACCCAGCGCACACACTCTCTGCCCACAGAGCCGCTGCATATCGCACCTGCGTTGACCACCCTGGCGTACGAACCTGAAGACATTGATGACGATTGGCCGCCTCCTCTCCAAACATACCCTCACTGTTGGTACCACATCGTATACAGCGATGATGCGAAAAAGTGCCACTCCCCATGCAATCATCCGAAAAGCCAATCATCTGATAAGCACCAACTCATGCTACATTCCATCCAAGCCTCTGCCCCCTCAAATGGCCACCTTTACATCACAGACTATTCTTCGAGTCGCATCTTCCTCATGGACACCAGTGCTGACATCTCAATCATACCTAAATAGATGGTCACATACCCCCTCACACGCACACGCTCTCTCCTGTGAGCCATGAACGCATCTACAATCCAGACATGTGGATCCGTTGAGCTTCAACTCTGCCTCTCTAACAGCCTCTCCCTCCCATGGATCTTCCACATGGTGAACATCAAAGAACCGATCCTGGGAATCGACTTCTTATCACACCACCAACTGTTTCCAAAGTTCATTCGAGGTTCTCTGTTTCATCACACCTTTAACTCTCACATCCTGTGTGACCATGCTCTGACATCTGCTCCGAGTGTGAAAGACATTAACTGTGTACTGCATCAGTGCGCGGCTCTTGCGAGCACGGCTTGTGCAACTGTGAATCGCGTCCTGGCAGGAAGGGCCAAGACATGCACCCACTGCTGTGAGAACGCTGTTCTGAAATATCGCAGTGCACACACCAAGGACGAGCTTGCTGTGATAACCGCCCACATTAATTCACACCACTCGGCAGTGCCGACACCCGAGCCTTCATCCACCACACCTGGCCGCTCCGCCGACAACAGCACACAGGTTAGCAATATCACAACTATCTCATGTGACTCCAGTCTCAACCACACAGTGTTACCCACGGCTTCCCCATCCCCACCAAGTGTGTTCCACTTGAAGGTCACCGACCTTTCTGACCTCATGTCCCTACAGAATCAGGATGAAGACAAACAGCAACTTTTCAACAGCATCTCCATTTTGCTATGTATCAGAAAAGCAAAATTTGCCAGCGTCTGAGACGAGGTCTGGTGCAACTCCTCCACTGGGACCCTCCAACTCCTTATTCCCCCCCCCCCCCCCCCCCCCCCCTCTGCCATTCATTGGTTGAGCACAGTACGTTCCTTGTATCCTTGTATACCCTGGAATTAAGTCATTGACACACCTTGTGACCAAACTATTTGTGTCACAAGACATGAAGTGCAACTGTCAGACCTGGGCCCAAAACTGCATCACCTGCCAGCACAACAAAGTCATGGGTAGAGGACGTACCTCTCACCAACATAACTGCCAAAACCATGGATAAGGCTTTTGTTCCTTCCTGAATTTCCCGCTTCGACTGCCCCACTACCGCCACCACCAACCACGGCTGGCAGTTTGAATCAGCAGTCTTCGCCCAACTCTGCCAGCTGTATGGTATCAACAATGTCGCATGACTGCCTACCACCCCCCAAGCAAATGGTCATGACAGTTATCCTGTAGACTATGTAACATCAGTATAATCTTATCGTGAAATTGTTTTTGTAAAGCCATTTAGCCTGAAGGTGAGGTATTCCCTCGAAACATGTAGCAAAATAAATAAATAATACAATAGTTAACAAAGTTTGTGACTAGTAGTGGTAATTTAAAAAAACCTTTACATATTTGGTATAAGTAGATGGTCATGTGGGTGGAACTACTGCAACCAATACTCATATAACTTGCCATCAGGCAGAGTGCAATCACTTCAGACTGTTCTGTGATTCACTGACAACTACTGCTATCACCATGCTTCACTATATCTGTTGGAAAGGTTTAGGTTGGCTATCTATCTCATTTACGTCATCAAGGTATGGACTAGGTTGCAAGCTATTAATGTATTTTTTTGTGGTTTTTGTAAGAATGACAACAAGTGTGATAATATACCGCAGTTCCCTTGCACCTGAATATTATTGGCAGTATGAGTCCATAAGACCCTGCAGAGTAAATAAATCAGTTTCAGCTAACTTTAACAGTAATTCCTTACAATTGATGCAATCATTACCTTGTGATCATGACAACCAAACAATTGATGCAATCATTACCTTGTGATGATGTTTTTGTAAAGCCATTTAGCCTGAAGGTGAGGTATTCCCTCGAAACATGTAGCAAAATAAATAAATAATACAATAGTTAACAAAGTTTGTGACTAGTAGTGGTAATTTAAAAAAACCTTTACATATTTGGTATAAGTAGATGGTCATGTGGGTGGAACTACTGCAACCAATACTCATATAACTTGCCATCAGGCAGAGTGCAATCACTTCAGACTGTTCTGTGATTCACTGACAACTACTGCTATCACCATGCTTCACTATATCTGTTGGAAAGGTTTAGGTTGGCTATCTATCTCATTTACGTCATCAAGGTATGGACTAGGTTGCAAGCTATTAATGTATTTTTTTGTGGTTTTTGTAAGAATGACAACAAGTGTGATAATATACCGCAGTTCCCTTGCACCTGAATATTATTGGCAGTATGAGTCCATAAGACCCTGCAGAGTAAATAAATCAGTTTCAGCTAACTTTAACAGTAATTCCTTACAATTGATGCAATCATTACCTTGTGATCATGACAACCAAACAATTGATGCAATCATTACCTTGTGATCATGACAACCAAACAGCAAACATAAACCACTGTTATCTTCAGGTATGCAAGCAGATTCAAAGAAGCAGAGGGATGAGAAGACATTTCCACCAGCTTGAAATGTCCACAGCTGTAACAGAAGGAAATTCTTCAGGGACACTTGAAGAAATCAAGAAGAATTGAAATATTCATTACTCACAAAAATAACCAATGAAAAGTATTAGTAGGACAACACTGCCATCTTCAAAAATCATGATGTGCGTCAACTGGTTCCATCGTAATACAACATCATAAAAAACGCACTATAACCTATGTAAGAACCGCATCAAAACATTGTTAAGTTTCTTGAACATTATCCTGAAATATGATTTCAGCACAAATAGATACATAACAAACCAGCCAGGTGAGTCAAAAAGAACAAATGTTCTTACAGAGACCCTTTACTCCTGAACCAGACTCATTCCACGGTTATTTATTTTTCTGGTGGTTTAAAAAAATTGTAAAAGGACTTTCTTCTACAGTTTAAAATTACATACATATCTTCAGCTAGGATATTCAACGTTGAAGTTGTTTGTTGTTATTTTTTGTATATATAATGACATAGTAATTTGTAAAGTTAATATGTTAGGTTGCCCCGCTCCATAGCTGAGTGGTCAGCAGAGCAGAATGCCATGTGCGAGGGATCTGGGTTCAATTTCCAGCAAGGTGGGAGATTTTCTCCACTTGGGAACAAGGTGTTGTGTTGTCTTCATCATCATGTCTTCCCCAACACTGAAGTTGCCAAAGTGGCATTGACTAAAAAGCCTTGCACCAGGCGAAGTGGGGGGGGGGGGGGGGGGGGGGGGAGTCATAGAAACAGAAAGTACTTCATTAATTATTATGTCAACTGGAGCCAACAGTCAGAACTGCAGCCTCAAGAATCTACCCCTAGATGTACTGCAGCCAACAATGAGAAAATGAAGATGAGTAAAAAAAATTTTTTGTTTATCTTACACTTCTCAAAGCTTTTGAAACTAATGAAGAGACTGAAAATTTACTGGTGATGTGTGGAAGGGAAGAGTATAAGGTTCAGATTGTACTAGATAACAAAACAGCAAGCCAATCAATGTCAGGTAGAGTTGCATCTTTACTCACATATGGGGCAAAACTGCTGGGCAATAAGATATTAAACATCTACTGCAAAACTAATGAACACTGTATTGTTAGTACTAACCTCATCACCTTTCGATGCACTATAACAGTGCACTATCCCACGAACTTCTGCAACTACAACAACAGAATAATCTGGCTGATGAAAGGACACAGGTGATGAGAATATAGGTGCAGAAAGATGACGCTGCCAAACAATTTGTCCAGATGTTTCTTCTACTGCAACTATGGTACCATCAAGTGTTCCAGCAAAAATCAATCCTATATGAGAATTGACACATGGTGAGGCACAAATGCCACCTCTACTCAGTTCAGAAGACCACATAGAAGTTCCATCCTGTAAAATACATTACAATTTGTTTTAAGTTTAAATGGGGAAAAGCTTTCACTAAACTTGAAAACATTCATATCATCTAGATAACAACAGCAAACAACATTACAATATTACAAGATGTGGTGTTTATGAGAAAGATGCCTTCTGCACACACCGAATGGCAACTATCTCAGAATCACTATGTACATGAGTTCCCACAGTGTATATACGTTTAAAAAAAATTGTCAAAATGGAAGGCAAGGTTCTGGAATCAAGTCCCAGTCTAGGAAATATTTTGATCAGCCACAAAGTTCTGAGATGGTTGCAACTTTGCTGAAAGATCCATTATTATTTGGCTCACTCCTAGCACATTTAATACCATTTGCAAAATGAGGGTTGTCTTGTGAACTTGTTTCCAGTATTATTTAAAAAATAAGAAATTATTCTGGCTCTTCTTTCTTTTTTGCAGGTGAGAAGGTAGTATAATAAGAGAATAAAAGCAAAAGAGACCTCTGACAACTGAAACAGTAGGATTGTCGAATAGTTTTTCTTCTGTGAGTGTAACAAGAAACTGACTGAAGTTTCCACTGCCAAACACCACACAATAGCTAGTTAAGTGTGTATCCAGTTGCAGATCTTGAAACATATGCAGTTGGCAAACTGGTGGAGGACATGTGGGATCTGTCCCATACACCCACCTGTCATTTCCTAATTCATACCTGTAATATCACAGTAGCCTGTAAGAACCATATTATACACCACCTCATATTCAGAGATTCCTGTGATCATGACACAGAAGTAATTGTCCATTTAGATGAATAGGCTTGTTTTCTGATATCTTTGTGATGTATGACTGTAGTATTTTCTTTTGCCCCTGTACTATAAAATCTTTGGAAATATTCTGAGCCATCAGTAACTATTATTGTATTCCGGTTAACTGCTCTCTTGTTAAACTCTACAAACTTCCTATGGAGGCAAATTGTAGGTACCCATTTAATTGATCCATCTGTAGCAAGATGCACAAATTTTTCATGAGTAGTCAGATCTACTGCATATGAGAGACAGTCATACGGTTTTACTTATCACCTCAAAGAATAAGGTTACAAACTTATTTCTTGATCACAGGAATTTCTGCATAGTGCTTACAATGAGCTGGTATCTGATATGGTTCTTACATGTTTCCCTGTCCTTGCTCTAACATATGGTGTAAGAGGCCTGAATTAGGAAATAACAGGTGGATACATGGGATATGTTCTACACGTCCTCCACCAGTTTGCCAAGTTGCCAAAGTGGCCGTCCAATTGAGTCTTGCACCAGGCCATTGAGCCACATGAAACAACAACAACAACAATAATAATAATTGGAGTCTTGCACCATGTCATTGAGTCACATGGAATAATAATAATAATAATAATAATAATAATAATAATAATTATTATTATTATTATTATTATTATTATTATTATTATTATTATTATTATTATTATTATTTTATAGTGTACATATAAAGTTATGTACTTATTTTTTGTTTGCAGATAAGAATTTCAGTTTGAATCTGCAAGCAAACAAAATAAATATGCAACATTATTTTTTTGAGGTGATTTTATGACAATTCCTCATATAGTCTCAGAACTACAGACACAGTTCATAAGAAATAAATTGTCTGCTACACACAACAATGGGACAAGTACTAAATTCACTGACTTGGACACAGAGGTACTGAAGAAGAATGATACCTTCATTAAGAAGGCTATCGCAAGGACAACGACTGACGAGTTCAGTATTTACCTGGAGAAAAAGATGCCAATGAGTAGTGTGTAGTGATAGCAACACAAACAAAAGAGTTATGTTAGAGGTGCTATTTATGTACTCCTTGAAAACCAAGTGAAGAGCCATTTTTGGTGCGAATATTAATGCAATTAATTGTACAGGAACTGTTTCCAGAAAGAGATTGTATCATCCAAAATGGAATGCCCTCATTCATATGGCAGGCAACACCCAAGATTGGTTTGGTGAGTGTAGGGATGCATCTTATTTGGGTCTCCAAAATCTCAGAATTTGAGGTATGCATTGCCTAAATGGCCCACTGCCTTTCACCAGATGCTCTTCAAATTGGAACAGTTTCTTCAAAGAAAGACTATAAGTATCATTTAGCATCGATATGTCAGACCTGGTCGTCTAGCAGTAAAGCACATGTATGGAGACCAAGAGGTCATGGGATTGAATTCCAATCAGACCAAGGATTTTTCAGTTTTTGATTCGACCTAGCCCTCACCTCTCATTGATGTGAAGAGTTGTCAGAAAGAACCTGTGGTTTGAATTCCATGTTGGGGTAGATCCCCTTTCCCGGTTGGGAAATTTTTGTATGCTAGGTGCAAACAAACTGCCAAAGGGGTGTCCAATTGGAATCTTGCACCAAGCCACTGAGCCATATGAAATAATAATAATAATAATAATAATAATAATAATAATAATAATAATAATAATAAAATAAAATAATTAAATTAATGACACACAAACCAAAAGAAATTTTATCAGACAATAGATAACACACACATTAAAATAGACAATCCACCAAACATAACAGACATGGAACACTTCTGGAGCAACATATGGTCAAACCCGGTACAGCATAACAGGCATGCATGCTGCATACAAGCAGAAACAGACACATACAAGATGATACCACAAATGCCTGAAGTGATAATTTTGCAACATGAAGTCAACCGAGCAATTAATTCTACACACAATTGGAAAGCCCCTGGAAAAGATAAAATAGCAAATTTCTGGCTAAGGAAGTTCACCTCAACACATTCACATCTAACTAAATTATTTAACATATCTAAAAACAAAGATGATGTGACTTACCAAACAAAAGCGCTGGCAGGTCGATAGACACACAAACAAACACAAACATACACACAAAATTCTAGCTTTCACAACCAACGGTTATTTAACAGTTAAACTGCAGACCCATACACATTCCCTATTACACTTACACATGGAATAACTTATCTGAAACCTAAAGATCAAGCAGACACAGCAAACCCAGCTAAATATAGCCCCATAACATGCCCACCAACAATATACAAAATATTAACTTCAGTCATTACACAGAAATTAATGACACGTACAACACAGAACAAAATTATATATGAAGAACAAAAAAGGCTGTTGCAAAGGAGCACGAGGATGTAAAGAGCAACTGATAATAGATGCAGAGGTGACATATCAAGCTTAAACTAACCAAAGGTTGCTACACTACGCATACATTAATTACTGAAAAGCTTTTGATAGTATACCACACTCATGGTTACTACAAATTGGAAATATACAAAGTAGATCCCAAATTGATACAGTTCCTGAACATTGTAATGAAAAATTGGAAAACCACACTTCATATCCAAACAAATTCAAATAATATCACATTACAGCCAATACAGATTAAGTGTGGAATATACCAAGGAGGCTCACTAAGTCCTTTCTGGTTCTGCCTTGCTCTGAACCCACTATCCAACATGCTAAATAATACAAATTATGGATACAATATTACTGGAACATACCCACACAAAATCACACATTTGCTATACATGGATGACCTAAAACTACTGGCAGCATTAAATCAACAACTCCACCAATTACTAAAGATAACAGAAGTAATCAGCAATGATATAAATATGGCTTTTGGAACAGACAAATGTAAGAAAAATAGCATAGCCAAGGGAAAACACATTAAACAAGAAGATTACATATGGATAACGACAGTGACTGCATAGAAGCAATGGAAAAACAGATGCCTAAAAATATCTAGGATACAGACAAAAAATAGGAATAGATAACACAAATATTAAAGAAGAACTAATAGAAAAATATAGACAAAGACTAACAAAAATACTGAAAACAGAATTGACAGCAAGAAACAAGACAAAAGCTATAAATACTTATGCTATACCAATATTGACCCACTCATTTGGAGTTGTAAAATGGAGTAACACAGACCTAGAAGCACTCAATACACTTACACGATCACATTGCCACAAATATAGAATATATCACATACATTCAGCAACAGAAAGATTCACATTAAGCAGAAAGGAAGGAGGAAGGGGATTTATAGACACAAAAAACCTACATTATGGACAGGTAGACAATTTAAGAAAATTCTTTCTACAACGAGCAGAAACGAGCAAAATACACAAAGCAATCACTCATATAAATACATCGGCTACACCACTGCAATTTCATAACTACTTCTACAACCCTTTAGATCAAACAATAAACACCAGATATTACAGCAAGCATATTATTAAAGATCCCAATACCACAACAGATAAATGCAGACTTTGCAAACAACAAATAGAAACAGTAGATCACATCACAAGCGGATGTACAGTACTAGCAAATACAGAATACTCCAGAAGACATGACAATGTAGCAAAAATAATACATCAACAACTTGCCATACAACATAAATTAATAAAACAACACGTTCCCACATACAAGAATGCACCACAAAATGTACTGGAGAATGATGAATACAAATTATACTGGAACAGAACCATTATAACTGATAAAACAACACCGCATAACAAACCTGACATCATACTCACCAATAAAAAGAAGAAATTAACACAACTAATTGAAATATCCATACCAAATACAACAAATATTCAGAAGAAAACAGGAGAAAAAATTGAAAAATACATCCAACTGGCTGAGGAAGTCAAGGACATGTGGCATCAGGATAAAGTTACCAATTATACTATCAACTACAGGAGTCATACCACACAATATCCACCAGTACATCAACGCAATTCAGCTACATCCAAACCTATATATACAACTACAGAAATCTGTAATTATTGATACATGTTCAATTACCTGAAAGTTCCTAAATGCAATGTAACATATACCGTACAGTTAAAAGGAAGTCACGCTTGACCAAGGTCCGCGTCACTTTCCATTTTTAACCAGACCTACTGGTCAATAATAATAATAATAATAATTATTATTATTATTATTTAATATCATATTAACAATGTAAGGAAAAGATAGATTCCTACTTACCAATAAAGATGACATGTTAAGTTGCAGACAGTCCACAGCCTTCATCAGGAGGAGAAAGAAGGATGGACACACACACACACACACACACACACACACACACACACACATTCATATTCATTCACACAAGCAAGCACATCTCACACACACATGACCGCCATCTCTGGAAGCTTGGATCAGGATGCTATATTAGGTGGATAATCACTTCATTTTTTGTCAAATTCTTTTAATATCTCTGACATAGGTCACCCTTGTTCACTCCTGACTACATAGCACCATTTCACTGATTTACTGATTTCAGAAAGCACACTATGATTTTATTTTTCTCTTATTGAATTTCTACTGACACTTCTTCGATTCACTTCAAACGCTCCTCCAAGATGTGCTGCTTGCCTGCCTTTGACAGCAGAATGACAATGCTCACCGAATCAAGTAACAGGTTGCTTCTTAAGATTTCCTGTGAGATTTCAGAAGAACCTCAGCAGCTACATGAAAATTCTGGAAACTATGCCTATTTTAAACATATTCAACAGGTTGTGTTGTGTCCAATCAGTTTTGTTGAACTCGGCAGCCTACTTTCTATGATGAGATGAGGTCATTAGAGTGGAGATTTTAACTGACTTTACACAGAGTAATATCAGCTGAGCAATGACAGCAACTGGACAAGTAAATGTAAAAGAATGGCTTTGGTGCAGTGCTGAAATATGTAATCTTTATTCAAAATTCATAGGTCTTCTGAAGTAGAAGGGATTTTCAACTACTTTACTCTTAGAGAACATTTGATTTGAGCTCCAACGAGCACTGTCCAATGATATGATCAGTAACTTCGACAATTGTCTCCTGATCAAACGTCCCATGAGGAGTAAGGAAATGAAAGGGGTACACACTGTCACAGCAACTACCTTTAAATTGATGGTACAAAAAGTAGGTGAGGCACTGGATGTCTTATTTAAACTCATAGCCATCCTTGTGTTCACCCCACTATCTCTAATGTCATCCTTTTGGTGGGAATGTAGCCTCTCAAAATGTGAATGCCAAGAGGTTAATATGGGTTTTCCATTAACACACACAGGATGGTCTACCTTGTACAAAGACTTACATTTTTTCAGATGCATCAGGAACCCATTTAATACCAATGGACAGGGGAAACATTTCAATAGCATAATTTCTGTTCTGCTAAAGACAGCTATTACAGTCACTTTTGTACTACTCAAGGCTTTTATGATTCTTTTAAGCAACACTTTAGCAGCAGACAAATACTCTGCTGCCTAGTAGGTCATTTATACAGGGTGAGTCAAAATTATGTGAACAATCTTAATTTTGTGTCATTTTCTATTCCACGTTGTTAGTACCCACGGTTGACAAATTCACAATGGAACAGAGAAGAGTGGTTGCAAGATGGAAGTTGTGCAGTCGCCAGCAGAAGTGTGTTGAAGGTTTGCAGAATGATTTCCAGACAGACAGCCACCAAATTGTTAAACAATTTATCACATTACTAGAAGTTTGTGGCAACTTGATCAGTAGCAGAGAATTATAATAGAAATGCGAGGTGCCCCTGAACTGGCAGAAGTTTCTACAGTGTAGGAGGCCATACTACAGAGTCTATCAAAATTGTTGAGACACTACAGCCTGGAAATGGGGAATCCACAGAGAACAGTGAACTAAATTCTAATCAAGGACCTCGGCATGCACCTACAAATCATTCAAGGTTTGACTACTTGGCAGAAACAGGAAAAAAGCTGAGAGATTCTGATAGAATGTCATGGATGCAGCCTGGCATTGTTAGACAAATGATTTTCTGTGATGAAGTTACTTTTCATACCAGTGGTCATGTTAATCATCATTACGCAATTTTCTGGGGTACTGAAAATCCACAAACGGTTCATGAGCATGAACATGATTGTGGGGTGTGCTGTGACTACTGGTGAAGTTGGCCCATTTTTATTTACAACCCCAATGGTGAATTCACTTGGCTACTTACAAATGCCAAAACATAACATGCCCCCCTCCCCCTGCCCCTCTCTACAACTAACTTAGATAAGAAGGGTATTTCCAACATGATGGTGCACCGCTCTTTTTGCTAGTTCCATTGATGTTTTTCTTGATCAGACATTCCCAAACCATTGGATGGTCATGATGGACCATTGTTATGGCCTCCTCTATCTCTGGATCTCACACCCTGTGACTTCTTGTTATTGGGTGTGATAAAGGAGCACATGTATAGTAAAGGAGCACATGTATAGTACAATAATAAGAGACCTCGTAAAACTCTAGGACACGATACAAGGAGTGATATCCAACATTTCGCCAGAAATGTGCCTTTCAACACTAAATTGTACTGTTGAATGCTGGTCTGAGTGCATTAACTGTGCTGGTGGTCAGGTTGAGACTCTGTATAACGAAAACCCTGAGTAAATGCTTTCTCTCAAATAATGTCCAATAATTTTGAGTCATTGTGTATTTTGTATGTTACAATACATTTTTTCTTCTGTAGAGACAGAAACAACCCCTAGATGGGGAAAAAGGGAACACAATGGGTTATTTTTAAGTTATGAGTGAGATGTTGTTCTTTGATGTAGACTTCCTACTTCAGTTCTCGAATTCTGCTGTTCTGAAATCAACGGGCTTCTTAGCGAACTGCAATTCATATATATATGTATAACAAGGGCATCTGCACGTGTATGTCTGCCTTTGGAATCATTTTTTATAGGGTTACAATGAAACTTATGCAAAGGTGGGAACAGGAGGGGGAATTTCATCAATCTGTAAGTAAGTTTTACTGGTCTCGGTATAACTTACTTCATGCTACTATGGTACGGACAAAAATTAGACACTTCAAACAGCCCATAACGGTATGTAATAGAAGAACAGACATTATGGTGAATAAACTCAACTTCTTTACATTTAATCAGAGCCTATGATCCACTGAAATTCAGTGTGTCATATAACTCCATAATAATTGGATATTTCACCAACGTATCACTCAAAGAATGTTTGCCTGTATGGAACCATCTGTTTCCACATGAAAGCTCTTGGTCCAAGGCCATTTCACTCATTTCAAATATCCCACTTTGCCATTTACAACCATGTGTGTATGAAGAAGAGGAACACATCCTCAGATGCCACCTGTTACTATAGTGAACATAAAATTGTGTTTTCTTACAGTACATATTTACTAAAGACTACTTAGAAGCTCATATCAATCATGTTTCCTTGATGGGATGAGTGTTAGTACACTCTGTTAACCAACAAAAGTCTAAGAGTTTGAAAATTTTTGATTTTGTAGAACACAGGGTTGTTCCACCTCAAATGAAGAAAATAGTGGACCAACCAAGAAAAGCTTCACATACACAGGTAAGCCTAACAGAAAAGAGGCAGTGCAAGTGCTCTATGGAGTGTTTCACTTCAACACTAAATATATCATTTTGATTACATAATAATGTAAATAAAATAGAAAGAAACTTTCACATGGGAAAAATATATTAAAAACAAAGATTCGAAGACTTACCAAGCGGGAAAGTGCCGGTAGACAGGTACAATAAATAAAACACACAAACACATACACAGAATTTCTAGCTTTCGCAACCGATGGTTGCTTCTTCAGGAAAGAGGGAAGGAGAGGGAAAGACAAAAGGATGTGGGTTTTAAGGGAGAGGGTAAGGAGTCATTCCAATCCCGGCAGGGGAAAGACTTACCTGTACACTCGCACACGCACACATATCCATCCGCACATACACAGATACAAGCAGACATTTGTAAAGGCAAAGAGTTTGGGCAGAGGTGTCAGTCGAGGCGGAAGTACAGAGGCAAAGAAGTTGTTGAAAGACAGGTGAGGTATGAGCAGCGGCAACTTGAAATTAGCGGAGGTTGAGGCCTGGTGGATATCGAGAAGAGAGGATATAATGAAGGGCAAGTTCCCATCTCCGGAGTTCGGATAGGTTGGTGTTGGTGGGAAGTATCCAGATAACCCGGACGGTGTAACACTGTGCCAAGATGTGCTGGCCGTGCACCAAGGCATGTTTAGCCACAGGGTGATCCTCATTACCAACAAACACTGTCTGCCTGTGTTCATTCATGTGAATGGACAGTTTGTTGCTGGTCACTCCCACATAGAAAGCGTCACAGTGTAGGCAGGTCAGTTGGTAAATCACGTGGGTGCTTTCACACATGGCTCTGCCTTTGATCGTGTACACCTTCCAGGTTACAGGACTGGAGTAGGTGATGGTGGGAGGGTGCATAGGACAGGTTTTACACCGGGGGCAGTTACAAGGGTAGGAGCCAGAGGATAGGGAAGGTGGTTTGGGGATTTCATAGGGATGAACCAAGAGGTTACGAAGGTTAGGTGGACGGCGGAAAGACACTCTTGGTGGAGTGGGGAGGATTTCATGAAGGATGGATCTCATTTCGGGGCAGGATTTTAGGAAGTCGTATTCTGCTGGAGACTCTGGATCAGACTCTGAATGTGGCTCTCCAGCAGGGATACGACTTCCTAAAATCCTGCCCCGAAATGAGATCCATCCTTCATGAAATCCTCCCCACTCCACCAAGAGTGTCTTTCCGCCGTCCACCTAACCTTCGTAACCTCTTGGTTCATCCCTATGAAATCCCCAAACCACCTTCCCTATCCTCTGGCTCCTACCCTTGTAACTGCCCCCGGTGTAAAACCTGTCCTATGCACCCTCCCACCACCACCTACTCCAGTACTGTAACCTGGAAGGTGTACACGATCAAAGGCAGAGCCACGTGTGAAAGCACCCACGTGATTTACCAACTGACCTGCCTACACTGTGACGCTTTCTATGTGGGAGTGACCAGCAACAAACTGTCCATTCGCATGAATGGACACAGGCAGACAGTGTTTGTTGGTAATGAGGATCACCCTGTGGCTAAACATGCCTTGGTGCACGGCCAGCACATCTTGGCACAGTGTTACACCGTCCGGGTTATCTGGATACTCCCCACCAACACCAACCTATCCGAACTCCGGAGATGGGAACTTGCCCTTCAGTATATCCTCTTTTCTCTATATCCACCAGGCCTCAACCTCCGCTAATTTCAAGTTGCCGCTGCTCATACCTCACCTGTCTTTCAACAACTTCTTTGCCTCTGTACTTCCGCCTCGACTGACACCTCTGCCCAAACTCTTTGCCTTTACAAATGTCTGCTTGTATCTGTGTATGTGCGGATGGATATGTGTGCGTGTGCGAGTGTACAGGTAAGTCTTTCCCCTGCCGGGATTGGAATGACTCCTTACCCTCTCCCTTAAAACCCACATCCTTTCGTCTTTCCCTCTCCTTCCCTCTTTCCTGAAGAAGCAACCGTCGGTTGCGAAAGCTAGAAATTCCGTGTGTGTGTTTGTGTGTTTTATTTATTGTGCCTGTCTACTGGCGCTTTCCTGCTTGGTAAGTCTTCGAATCTTTATTTTTAATGTGATTACATAATCAATTTATCTTGTTAAAAGAATATCTTAATAGAACAATTAATACATATATTAACAATATCAAATGAGGTGATTGTTATCTAAAGTCCAACTTGTGCACACCTTCAGTGCAGTAAGACAGTCTGTGTAAGTGTTGTAACTGTTTTCTGGTTGATGGAGCTAAAATTGTCTAAGAGGGAATTTCATGAAGTAAGTTATACATTTTGTCTCACTTGAAGACCATTGCACAACAAGAGCGGCACATTATCGGAAGAGTGTACACATCCCGGATTTCCTGCAGACACAGTTCTGCTGCGCTACAGATATCAGGTGCATCACAGTGTGGGAATGAAATGGCACTGCAACTGGAAAAGTATTTCAAAGTTGAAGTACACAGGATAGTACTATTCTTTTGGGCAAAACATCTAAATGACACCCAGATTAACCATGACATTCTGATGGTATATGGACCGCATGCAATGTTGTGTCCAACCATAGTGAAATATTGCCTACAGAGTGACCAAGGCCACACAAACATAGGTGATGCTGATAAACAAGGAAAGTTATCAACACCAACCACAGATAACGTCCAAGCAATCGAGGAACAGCAGATTCACAGCAATCACAGATTTTCCAATGATGAGGATGTTCACAAAGTGCTTGTCAAATAGCTCATGACCAAGGAGCAGGTTTCTATACTCAAAGAATTGAGTGATTGCTAAAATGTTCCGACCGTTGCTTACAGAGGTTTCGTTTCTATGTTGAATAATAGTGTCACATATCTCTACCACTTTGAAGTGTAGTTCAGCATTCAAAAGAAGTTACTTGGCCCACAACAATAATAAGGAAATTACTTTTTAAAGTCCCTTCGTATTATCTAATGCACTTTAGTATAAATACATTCACATGTTTGTGACAACTTAATGTATATATATTTTTTAAGTGAAAATATGTTTCACATTTTTTACATATTCCATATCCCTGAAGATCATTTCACTTATGATCTGTGAAAGAAACCATGGCATATCTGTTCTCCTGTACATTCATATTATGCATTTTTGTTTTTATGGAACCGTAAGGATTATACTGGATCAATAGAAAAAGTGTATGTATGTTTCCATCTAGGGCATAGAGTTCAACTATCAAATGCATAATATGCTGTTTACTATTGCCAGAAACAAATTTTAATCTTTTTCAAAACTATGTAACATCTATGAAAGCAGAAAAAGTGCTAAACTGAATAACAAAATTAAGGCCCTGAGCTCCATGTCCACACTAAACAATTATTTGCTTAGTCAGTGCCAAGAGAAGACAATTTACACAATGGTCTTCTAAGATGTCCTTACCTGCACCTTAATACAATATAATTTGTGGTTGTAGCATCCAACAACAATGGCTGATTGGTGACAACACAGAACAGGACCAGATTTCACCTTGTCACCAGCAGAAAATACCCAAATCAGGCTGCCCTGTGTTATGTCAACAGCATAAATGTTACCATCATAACAACCTGAAACACACAAATGCCTTAGTACTTTCTGTGTCTCTTAAAGAAAATGTGATAGAAGATGATTCAGCAACTTAAACTACGGAACAAATGTGATCCATGCACATTAAGAACTCATAAATTCACAATTTTTTTCTGAAAATACTGCACAGAGGCAATAAGTAACAGCAGTCCATTAAAAAATAAAATAAAATAAAATAAAATAAAATAAAATAAAAAATAAATAAATAAATCGTATACACTTATTGTTCTCATTTCTGTAGACTGTTTTATAAAGGGAAAATATTCAGTTTAAAATTCTATCAATGATTTGGACATTACAGATGGAGAAGTTCACAATAAGGCAATATTATCATTCAGTAAGTTAAAAACTCAGTTACAGGTGTTCAGTTTATCAATGACTAACTTTTCTGATGACCCAATGAAATCAGAAGCAATTATTTGGGCTTTTTCATCTGTTGGACAGTCTGTTCCACATGGTATAAGTTTTCAGGCTTCTGGAACAAGTATCTAATGCACAAAAGATAAATAGACATAGTAAAAAGGCAGTTAATTTCTGTTTGTGCATTAGTACTTCAGATAAAGATAAATAATGTGTAAAAGGAGTGTTAGCTTTTCTTTCTACTTAGTTAATATCATACAGGGCGCAGCAAGCGTAATTTGACTTGCGTAGTACAATGACGTACTGCAGGGATGTGCACCAGCTCGTGCCGCATTCATGTACTAATGAGCTGCCATTTAGAGTGTGACAGTGAAATGGAGCAGTGGAGTGCACAGCATCGTGCCTTTGCTGTTGAAAGTTATTTCAAGAATAACGAATCTGTTATTGCTAACCTGCATCTATTTCGGCAACATTTCAACTTGGGACGTCACGGGAAAGTTCCAGAAGGACGGACCATTGTGAGGTGGGTAGGTGCATTTCAAACAACAGGTTCTGGCAAACCGGGAAGAAGTAAAAGAACTGTGCAGACACCAGAAGCCGTGGAAAATGTTCATGCTGCACTATCGCGTAGCACAAAAAGATCTGCTTGTCGTCACGTACAAACTGTGCTTATGTCCGATCAGTCATTCAGGAGAATATTGCACAAAGATCTCCATTTTCACCCATATAAGTTGCAGATTGTTCAGGAAATTTGGCCTTGTGACTGGGTTTCATGCAAAACATTCTGGTTAACCATGCGTGATGTCCTTCACCAAAATCCACAAATGTTGCACACCATCCGGATGTCAGATGAAGCTCATTGCGAATTATGTGCCAGCTATCACATTTCAGTCATTTCATGAGGCTCAAGAATACTGAGAAGTATTTTTTTATTTATTACATATATTTAATTTTGTTTCATATGGGTCCACAGCCTCAGTATACAGGGTGCAGCAAAAGTCAGTTAACCAAAAATGCTGTACATTGTGGTTTACACAAAGTAATTTGTCCTATTAAAAGTGTTCAAAGTTTCCTCCATTGTTATCTGGACATTTAACACACCATTTAAACACTGATTTTGAGTCACATAACTCCTCATTATTACTAAAAAGTTGTCATATTCTTGTTCAATCAAAATCTCTACATATTGCAAATTTAATAGTTTTGTAGTGAAAACATTATCTTCCAGTATCTGCCATATTGAAAAAAACAGAGAGTGAGGTCCTGTACGCTTGGAGGCCAACTGATTTTACCCTGCCTTCCCACCCATTCTTAAAAAAAACTGTCAGCCAAAAACACAAAGAGTTATAACCCTTTGTGGGGTGGAGAGCTGTCTTGTTGTCAAATGAGGTTGTTTTGTATAGTCTCAAGTATAGGGATACTGTGTAATTAAATAACTTCTCTTAACAAATCAACATACTTTTCTGCCGTCATGTTTCCACTGAAAAAGTATTAGGCCTGCCATTCCTTTGTTACACATTTCAAACTGAAACTCCAAGAACATTTAACTTCTCCTCAATAACAAATCAAGGATTTTCAAGCAGCTGAATCTGTTAACTCTTACACTTAATTAAATACTTGCTTCTTTAGACCACAGGATTGTTTTGTAAAAGTTAGGATCACTTTCACTGCAGATCACACACCACTTACAGAATTCATAGCTTTGATCTGGATCATCCTCATTTAGGGCATGTAGTAAGGTAGATACACAAGGCTTCAGATGTAGTGTTTTTAACAACTGTAGCTCCTTAGAAGCTCTTTTTGCAGATTTCTTGGATGATTGAACAAATGCCTGTGTAACAAGCTGAAGATTTTCTTTAATCGTTGCCACTTTGGACAGCCACTGTGTAGTAAGCCAGCTACAGAACCTTTTACCTAGAACCTTCAATTTAATTTTTAGATAGTTTGCCTGCATGGTGACTGTGTATGCAAGAATTTTTCAATTAATGATTGTCTTACATCTTCATAATTTCAACAAAATTTCCACCATATCTGTAAAGCAAACGCTCATTGTTCTGTAGACAATTTGTTGTTCCTTTGCTTTCCACACTCACAATGAATGCACAACTGATGCCAAGGCTCAGATTGTCATTTGTTAATAACAAACCAGTTCTGCCATAACTCTTTAATCAAATTTCACTATTCAGAGGTTTCACAATTTTCAATATGGGGACTATTACTTAATTATTAAGCTAAAACATGACCATGAACTGAAATGCACAGCTCTTGACTGACTAATGCCACACCCAGTATTTTTAAAATAAAATATTGCTGTATGGGCTGCAAAAATTTCAAATTTTAGCTGCTACTAGCCGATTTCAAATTTTTTGCATTATCAAGTTCATTTCAGATAATATCTATGTAACACCTCACAACAGATGTAGCATGCAAACCAATTCACCAGTTCACATGTGAGTCACTTGTAACCACTAATGTGATCATACAGAGTTCACACTGTATCATGCACCAATGTCAAATTTACTCTCACAGTATGTCTACATGCAGACTCTGTAGGGAAACAGTGCAACGTGTTTTTGTAATTGACTCTACAAGTGGCAAACAAGTCCCATGCTGTGGTAGCCAACCACTCACATTCTCTGCAATTCTGCACTAGTTCTAGGCATCATTTGAGGTGATACATGTTGTTTACCAATTGTCTGGATTGTTTTTTCTTATACCCCAGGTAGGAGTGGTCACATTATATCCTAAGCAGGAATGGTCACCTTATGAGGACAAGTATTTACAGTAAGGTCAAACTGCAGAATTATGTAGTGACACATCCCAGCACATAGCAGCAAACCTGACCAATGCTAATAAGTAACATTTCTGACGATTATCAGTGCTGACACTGTGTAAAAGTTTTTCCCCATGACTTCTCTTTTTGTTGCCAGCATATCAGTTTCAGTAGAAAAGCAGGCTATGTACTTTAGTATGGGTGTTCCCTCTCTCTGTACAGCATAATAAAAGTTGTGTACGTACAGCCACCAAAAGATGCCTCTTTTATGTCATGTACAACTACCATTCACTTATAATCAGGTGTCTCAAACCTCATCTTCTTTGTTGTGCTGGATTTGTCGGTTGAGTATATATCTGGTCTTGATGCATATTTCACTTTTGGATTTTCCTTTCATCATACAATGCATCCTCAGGTTGTCGGTAACTTGTGCTGCCACTGATGCACTTCATACACAATTTGCATTGTTGTGTGAACAAGGCCTGTGGAAAGCAGTCAACTTTCCAGCTCATGCTGTCTCAAGACAGACAACAAATTCAATATTTTGCAAATCCTGATTTTGTTGGCTATGAAGGATGAGGTTAAGACTGAAGTGGATAGGGTTAACAACAAGTTCTGTACTCAGATTCCTACAGTCAGTGGAATTCACCATTAGTGGTGGTCAAGAAATTTGGGGGCTCCCTAGGATCTTGTGGAGACTTTAAGAAAATCATTAACACTCACATGGAAATTTATTCTTATCCATCACCTAGTTTGGGTGAACTCTAGAACTTTCAGAAGGTAAATTATTCTTCAAAATCTTATAAAAACACTCAGAAGATATTAGTCCTGAACATGCAATTCAGACTATATCAACATAACAGGATGCTCTTTAGGGCGACTAGTGGTGCTCCCATTTTCCAAAGGTCTCTTGAATGGACTTTTGTCAGCATTCTGTATTGGTTGTAACACAAACACACATTTGTGCATTTTGTTTGTTTTTGCAGCTCTTGTTTAGAAATGACTTAAGTTTAATTTTTCAAAATGTGCCCTCTTTCAGCTTTCAACCACATAATATGAAGAGGCTATTCAGAATATGCCTTTGTCTAAGTCCATTAAGGACCTTCAAGTACTTCTAGGAAACATGAACCACTATGTGAGCTCTATTCCCCACCCAACCTCCATGATCTGACCACTCAACCATCTCTGTAACACAAAGGTCCGAAGAATGACATCAGGTTTTTCAGAAGTTAAAATCAGCCCTCCAGTCAGTCCCCTGTCTTATGACTTACCAGCCCCATTTACCACATGGAATCTGGGTGGCTTGGCTTCATAAGTTAGAGGACGGGAGAAAGAGGCCAATCAAGTACATGTCAAAGATGCTTACTCACTTACTCCAACTCAGGAGAATTATTCTTAGCTAAAAAAAGAAGGGTTGGTCATCATTTTTTGGTGTCCATAAGTTTTGCATTTTTGTGTGGTTGTCATTTTCACCCTATCACTAACCATAAACCACTCATGTCACTTTTTACCCCAATGTTAATTGCCAGAGTGTACTGCAATGCCTTCATTGTTGGGCTCTCTACTAGCTGATTTTTCAATATTATTTATTACTTGTACTATTTAGAGAATTTCCGCGTAAATTCTAGAACCACTTGGCCTTCTACCATCTCAAACACACATATTTTAAAAATAAGTGTGAGAGAGCCTATCTACTGTGTGTCACATGTCTCTGTGTGTGTGCAGGTCCGAAGTGTGTAGTGAGGCAGGTGTGTAGTGAGGAGACTTTCCGGCAGTCGTTCTTCCCGTGAACCATACACGACAGGAACAGGAAAGGGAGGTAATGACAGTGGCACATAAAGTGCCCTCTCCCAAACACCGTTGGGTGGCTTGCAGGGTATAAATCTAAATATAGATGAGAAGACTGTAGACATGGCGGTCGAATGGCACCAACAAGTACTTGTCGATAGGGCCAGGGAAGTTCTAATGAAAGAACACGGCAGCCCCAAGGAACTTCTGTGTAATTCAGTGCTGTTTTATAACTTTGAATATTGTAGTGACGAAAAAACAGGTGAGTTGAAAAAAGATTTTTAGTACCTTATAACACAGACGTGCTAGAGGCAAGACTTGTTCATGATTTCCGTGGTTGTAGAATCAACTATGTGGCAATTGTATCTTATTTTGTGTCTAACATGAGGCGACGCGGGTGACTTACAAGAAGTCTAATGTTTATGTGAGAAGTGAGAATTTTGTTCTTTATGGAAGTTGAAATACACCAACAGTGAACTAAAAGTATTCTTTGAGTACCTACTTATTTCATGAGTAGAGAGGGAGAGTGAGAGAGTCATATATATTCCTTTATCTAGCATCATTCTTCGGAGAAGAAGTTTTTGGAGACTGATGTAGCTGGATATCCAGAGAAGAAGATCGGCTGTGCATACCAAGTAAGTCTACGCGTGTAAAAGAAGTGAGGCTTCACACATTCTTGTTATCAAAAACATTAGATGCTGCTTCCCAGCATTCTAACATGAACACAGTCTCACCTTCTGGTAGGTCTGGATCTTGAATTTGACATCCAAGAAACGATTTGCTTTTTCAGTTACACAGCCAGCTGGAGTAATTGCTCAATGTACCCTATAAATTTCCATGACGTTGGTAAAGTGTCTCTTCACACCTGCTTCTTCAATGGGTCATTCAATGTGTCTAGCAGTTGAGTTGGCATCCCCTTCTCTCCAGTGCAGATCTCCTTGGCCTTTACTGTTTTTATTATTATTATTATTATTATGATTATTATTATTATTTTTCCAAAACTGTAGCACTAACTTCAGGTTCAGCAGTGTGTGACGCTCCATATAGAAATCGATGAATGGTGTCACTGAGCCGTGAGGACATCCCTGTAGCTATAGCATCCAAGTAACACACAGTAATTTAGTTTAGATTCTGTTTTTCAAATGTAGTTATGCAAAGAAGTGAATTGCACTTCTGTATTTTACTGTGTAGACTGGTGTTCACTCCATTACTCTAAGTTTGTTGCGTAACTTTTAGTGCATTCTTATTGTGTGAGGCAACTTCCTTTGGTAAAATAGACCAGAGGTAGTGTAAAACAGAACTTAGAATGCACTCACTGACAAGTCACATACTTATTGTTGTATTGATTGAAATGGATAGGGACTGCACCTGTTGTGTATGGATGCAGGGGAACTGGCCACTGCCTGTAAACAGCTGGGAGCTGCATTGGCCATGGTTGATAGGCTTCAGGCTGCTGCCCTGGGCTGCAGTAGCAGTGGGCCACATGAGATGAATGCTCTGGCACCTCTGGAGCCTATCACATCACATGGGACACAAGATGCTGTTGCATCTTCTGATTCACATGTCACTACTGGTCAAACACGTACCCAATGGTGAGTGATGAACGGTACTGGGGTTGAAAATCTCTAGATGGGAGATGACAGTGGATACTCATCAAACAGCTGCCCCCTTATGCCCTAACAACAGGTTTGAAGTATTGCCCACTGCTGAAAGTATGAGGGTTGTTTCAAAAGTAAGGTTCCCAACTCTGTACCCTTACTGTGCATGCTGCAATGTGAAATCTGGAACACCACAGTGTTTGCCAGATCCTCCACCATCAATTCCAACAATCAGCGTGGCTCTGCAATGGTCAGTCAGCCTGACAGCCATAAGCGATCATCACCGTCACCGCTATGTGTGAAATTCGTGCGGTCATCTGATTTTTGCACGCAAGAAGGTTACCACCTGTAGATATTCATCGGCAGTTGAGTGAAGTATATGGGGAAATGTGTATAAGCATTCAACACATCTGTAAATGTGCAGGGGGTTTACCAACAGCCGTACAGATGTCCACGATGAACAACGAAGTGGGAGGCCGTCGATCTCCGACGAAGTTGTGGTGAAAGTTGAGGAAATTCTGCTCGATGATCGGTGAATCACCATCTGGCAACTGGCTGCTGAAATTCCTGAGGCTTCTAAAGCTTCAATTGACAGGATAATGAATGAAAAGCTAGGCTACCACAAGGTGAACGTGGGCTGGGTGTCACATACGCTTTCAGAAGTCCACAAACAGCAGCGCGACGACTGTGCTCGGAAGTTCTGGAGTGAATGCGACAAGAATAAGGAAGACTTCCTTGATTCCACTGTTATGGGGGATGAATCGTGGTGCCATTACATTACTCAAGAAAGAAAACAACAATTCCGCAAATGGAAACAGACTGGATCGGCACTAACAAAGAAGTTTAAGCAGCATCTGTCAGCAGGAAAAATCATGGCATCGGTGTTTTGGGACCAGCATGGTTTGCTGCTCATTGATTTTTTGCCTAGAGGGACCACCATAAACTCAACAGGTTATTGCAAGACCTTGAAAAAGCTCAAACGAGCAATCCAAAATCGTTGTAGGCAAAAACTCAGCAAAGTTGTAAGGCTACATCACGACAATGCCCGTACACATGTGTCACAACAAATAAAGGATTTAATTGACAGTTTGTCTGGGATGTCATTGACGATCCCCCTTACAGCCCCGATTTGGCACCCACCGATTTCTATCTATTTTCGAAATTGAAGGAGCACCTAGGCGGTCTACAATTCCAGACGGACAATGGAATGCAAGAAGAATTTTCCAGGTTTCTCAACAGGTTGGCGGCAGACTTCTTTGAGGTGGAAATGCAAAAGTGGATTACTCAACAGAAAATTGGGACTATGTGGAAAAGTAGCTTAAAGATCAATGTTTCCAATGGTGTAATCGTTTTTTTGAATAAAAAGTTCCTTGAGTCTAAAAAAAATGTGGGAATCTTATTTTTGAAACAACCTTCATACATATGAGCCAGCATGGCATACCTCACCTATTGGGAGACAGAATCAGATGCAAATTTCTCGATCACCACTATCAGGTGGAGATGTGTAGAAGCCTGCACCTATTACGTCAGGCATGCACTACACAGAGGAAGTAGCTTCCAGGGTAGGGGAGTACGTGTTGGGTGCACACATGGGTTTTTTAAATACAGAAACCCCTCCCCAATCCAATAATATGTGTTCTGAGTCAAGACAGGGTAGCATCCAACAGCAACTGAATTTACACTCTCACTGGAATGTATATCACAAAAATAAGTTGTACGCTGGTGGTGGATATGTGTTTATTGCAACAAAAAACATTATAATATCTAACAATGGAAAATCCAGAATGGAATGTAACAATATAATGAAAAGGATAGTTGCTACTCACTATATAATGGTGGTGCTGAGTCATAGAAAGGCAAAATAAAAAGACTGTCGGAAAGTTGGCTTTTGGCCAGCAAGACATTTCTCAAAAATAGACAACATACACACTCACACACACATTCACACGAAATTAACTGCCACACGCATGACCATAGTCTCTGGCAGGTGGAGGCAGACTGCGAGCAGCAATGCATTATGGGAGATGCAACCGGATGGGGTTACGGAGGAGGCTGAGGCAGACATGGGGAGGGATAGCAGTGTGGGAGTGCGGTACGGTATGGTGCTGTTCTCTCCTTTTCCACTATCCCCCTCCCTCTCTCACCCTCCATCTTACCTCCTGACTGCACCTAGCTGCCTGACTCTCCATCTCATCCCTGCATGCTCCCAGCCCTCTGCCCCTACCCTGCTGTCCCTCCCCCTCCCCGCCCCAGGCTCTTCCTAACCCCCACCTGGTTGCCTCACCGATAATGCGCTGCTGCTTGCAGTCTGGCTCCGGCTGCCATAGACACTGGTCATTTGACCGTGTGTGTGTGTGTGTGTGTGTGTGTGTGTGTGTGTGTTGTCTATTTTTTACAAAGGCCTTCCTGGCTAATAGCTAACTTTCTGACAGTCTTTTGGTTGTGCCTTTCCGCGAGTTGTCATCTACGCTGTATGGTGAGTAGCAATGTATTGTGTTGAATTGTATTTCATGCAATGCAAAATAGTATGGGTGAAGATAAATGTTAATGGTGGATCAAGCATGAGTATTTATTTGTCTATAGACCCTTGCCCCAGTGACAATAGTGGCAGAGTATATGAGGGAGAAACTTGGAAAATATTTTGGGTAATTTTCCTGCTTGTGTTATAGTTTTAGGTGGAGCTTTTATCTTACCAGCTATAGACTCAGAGATTTAAGTGAGCTTACAAATAGTAGAAACAGAGAATTGCGTGAAATTGTTCTACGTGCCTTAGCCAAAAATTATTTTGAGCAGTTTGTCAGATAACTACTTAGACCTGCTGGTGACAAACAGACTTGAACTTTTGAATTGTTAGCACAGGACAGAGAATCAGTGACCATAAGGCCACTAAAGCAGCAATGAATGTGGCTGTATATAGGAATACAAAGAATGGTAGGAAGGAAGGTTTTTCGATTTAGCGAGAGTGACAAGATTTCAGATTACCCAACAGATCAACATGAAAATTTCTTATCCACCACTAACAATGTTGAACATCAATGAACAAAGCTCAAGCGCATCACACAATACACTTTTGAAAAGTATGTGTCAAATAAAATTGCAAAGGTTTCCTTGGAAAAGACCTACCTGGTGTGACAACCATGTAAGAAATCTGCTACAAAAATGAAGAGAGCTTCTCTGCAAATTTAATTTCAGCCAAAGCCCCACAGAAAAACAAAACAAAACATAGGTAAAATTATTGTAAGGAAGGTCATATGTGTAGTGTTCTATGAATTCAAAAGTAGATTCTATCTACTTGACAGAAAATCCTAAAAGTTCATGTCTTACATTAAATCAGTAATCTGGCCAAAGCTATCTGTCTGACAATCTGGTGACCATAACGGAATTGAAACAGAGGATCACAGAAAAGGCTGAAATGCTGAACATCACGGTAGAATAGTGTAGTTCCTCCTTCAAATAATCATACAAATGACAAAATGATAAATATTGAAATAAGTGATCAAGGTTTCTGACATCAGCATGTTGTAGAATTTTGGAACACATTTAACGCTCCCATATTATAAAATTTCTAGGGACTGAAAATCTCCTCTATAGGAATCAACATGGGTTCCAAAAATACCAATCGTTTGAAACCCAGCTCACTCTATTCATTTACAATACCCAGACAGCAGTAGATATTGGCACCCATGTAGTTGCTGTGTTGGTAGATCCCATGTTCCTTGACTTCAAAAAGGCATTTGAAGCAGTTCCGCATTGTCAACTAATGAACAAAATATGAGGGTACAGAATATCAGACCAACTGTGTGGTTATATGCAAGAGTTTTTAGCAGATGACACACAGCATGTCATTCTGAACAGTGAGAAATCTTCGGATGCAAAAGTAACTTGGGGCATGCCCCTCAGGAAGTGTTATTGGACAATTAATTCTCACAATATACAGTAAAGGAGAACGTGTATAATTCAGAAAACTTCCCAAAGTCGTACTAGTATTTCAGTCCTGATGCATCCAATACAGTTTTATATACTAATCTTTCGTAAAAAGCAAAATATATCAAACATGGAAACAGAATGAAAATTTTAAGACTTAATTAATAATTCATTGCATAATGTGGGAAAGATATAAATTAGTTATTCACGACTCCATAGAGTGAGACTGGGTTCTAGTCTATCCATGATCTTATTTTATCTGTATAATGGACAAGCATTAAATAAAAGCTAAGAGTGCTGCTTTTAGCACAAAGACTGTTCAGCCCTGAAAATGCTGTTAAGTGGTGCAAAACCAAGAAAAGATGTTGGCTGCAGCACAGTGCTGTGGGTGTGGCTTCAAACCATGCTGCTCCATGCAACAACAAACAAGATATGCGCAGTGTCGGTACATCAAAGGAATTCGTTCATGAATGCTATGTTTGTCAGCGTTTCTTGTTTTTCATTATTATTGATGTGCATGGGTGCATAATGGAACATTGTTCTGCACCTATGAACAGTGTGCTGCAATCTGCACAATGGAAGAGACGAGTGCTGTTCCATTAAGCAATGGCTTTACCCGGCAAGGTCAAGCATACCAAAAAAATGCATTACCCATACTATTTTCTACCAGTTTCAGTTGACTAGTAGTACTTTATGTGATAACATGATCTTGAACAAGAGTATGTGTTGCTAATACTTGATTAAAATATTAGGGTAATTGAAGCAAATGAGAAAGGCAAACTCTTTGTCCGCAAAATAAGGTTGCATTTGAAATGTGGTAAAACACAAATTTATTAAGAAACAAGGATAAGATATGGGATGAATGATTGAAAGGGAATGGGAAAATGTAAAGAAAGGTGAAGAAGATGAAAAATGAAGAAATTAATGAGATAATATGGGAATGGGCAAAAATCTTACCTTTGTGTGGACCCATGTTGCAAAGAGAAGCCCTGAAAGTTGCTAAATAGAATGGAAATGCAGAATTTAATGTATGCATTGTGTTATAATTTTCTTGCATGCTGTGTTGTCCTTTAGTGGATACAGAAGCACAGAATAGATGCTGTTCATGAACAAAGAATTCAGATGTTAATTTATTCTGCACCCAATACCAAATTTTAAAAATAATACGTAAGTTTGTGGTTTCAATTGCAGAGTCAGTCGCTAACAGTAGCTTGATACTGCATATTTACAAATCAGTCAGTCTCCAATTTCAATAACTATTCAGTAGATCATGACATCTCACCACTATGAAAGTTTGTAATTGTTATTCAACTGTAAAATACAGAAGACGGGCTCTAAGCATGAATGTTCGAACTTAAGTACATCCACCGCTGGTGCTCCAGAGAAGGGATCCTTGCATGTCACTAGCAAAGGCATACTGTTCAAGTCAGCATCCTCGTGCCGTGGCAATGGCTGTACAAAACGTGGCTATGGATTGGTTGCATGCATATTTGAAAGCGTGGCTGACTGGATAGTGGCTGACACTGCACATGGGATGGCTGGATAGTTTCAAAGCTAGGCACAACACTATAAGGAACGAAGTGTGTAGGGTAGCTAAGGATGTGCAGGAAAGTGTAACAACAGAATTGAAGACAACACTGCACAACTTAATTGCGAATTATGATCTCAAAGAAGTGTCAGTGGCAATGAAACGGGTTTGTTTTAATATGCAATGCTCCAAAGTCTCTAGCAATTCAAGGTTAAAAGTGTATTGGCAGACAAATGTCCTAGGAAAGACTCACTGCACTACTGTGTTGAAACATTTTAGGTGACACAGAGATCACACTGGTGATTGGAAAGGTGCCAAATCTGCATTGTTTTGAAAACATAAATGTCAGTGAGCTTCCAGTCACAAGGCCAAGCAACAGAAAGGTGTGGATGGAGAGTGGTCTTATGGAAGAGTGGCTCTGGTCGTTCATTGCCAAAATGAAAAATGGAAATCACCAAGTGCCCCTTTTCCTAACCATTGCAACCTGCCACCCAAAAGACAAGTTATCAAACATGAAATTGGGTTAGTCCCACCAGATTCAATCAGCCTCACACAATTGATGGACTGGGGGTTATTTTCACATTCAAGTCCCATTATAGGTGATTACTAATACTGTCTCATATTCTTAGTGTTGAAGAAGCTTAAAGTGCATTTGCTCTTGCATGGTCAGTCTCTGTACTGGATAGAGTAAACTGCATTAGTTTAAGAGTAAGGGAAACGCCGCCTGAAACTGTTACCAAGTACTTTAACAAAACACAGTTTTGAGGGGAAAAAAGTAGTAGCAACTGCTATATTAATTGAAATGCAAAACATCTCACGTAGTGCAGACGACTACATTTGAAGTGATGACCTTCTGTTAACTTACTCCACTTTCACAGATTTAATAGAAATCAGCAACACAGAAGGCGATCAGGAAGAAACAAAGGAGGAGGAGGAGGAGGAAGAAGAAGTGGGGGAGTAGGCGGAGGAGGAGGAGGAGGAGCAAAATGACGTCCTTAGAAAAATTAATACACTTGAAGAAGCTATTGCATGCATAAACAGTGTTGTGCAATTTGCAGCACATACAAATTGTCATGAGCTGTTGGAACTATTGTATAGTGCAAAACATTGCATAGAAAAAACAATTTTGAAATTGAAATTCAAACATGTTTCCCTCCCTGGTGTGTGGTGAAAAATGTCAAATGTAAAGCAATTAAACACAAACAAACTTAAAATCAGAGTAAAATACGGAAATGCTGTATTATTTATCAGTCAGTGCAACAGTCTAGTGTTCTTTAGTACAATACACAGTAAATGAACATCTACTGTGCATATGTGAAGGTGCATAAATAAGTGCATAATTACAAATTTATACTGTGGTGCATGATAGCTGACAAATTTTATGTAGCCTAGTGAATTTTGTGTAATCTGGACACTCGTACAATTTGGAAAATTATTTTAGACTCATTTCATTCCATTTTGAGTGAGTTTTACTGTCTATACATAACCTATAAGATTAAGCTGGAAGTTCCATGAGCTTTTTGTGGATGATACTGTAGTACATGCAGACGTTGCAATGCTAGAAAATTATAGGAAGATGCCAGAAGACCTGTAGTGGATCAACACTTGGTGCAGGGATCAGAAACTGACCAAGAAATCTAATATACTGTGAATACATAGAAAAAAGACCTTTTATTGTGTGATCACTCCATTGCAGAACAATGACTGGATGCAGTTACTCACATAAATTATCTAGGTGTATGAGTATGGAGCAAACTGAAGTGGAATGACTACATTAAATTAATTGCAGATAAGGCAGGTGCCAGACAGAAATTGATTGGAAGAATTATCATAAAATGCAGCCAATCAATAAAGGAAGTAGCTTATGAAACACTCATTTGACCCATACTTGAATGCTGCTTGTTATTTTGGGTTCTGTACCAAATAGGATTGATAGATGAAATTGAGAAGATACAAAAAAGAGGTGGATGTTTTGTTAAAGGTTCATTTAGAAAACACAAAAGTGTCACAAAGATGATCAACTAACTCCAGTAACAGGGGCTGCAAGAGAGGCATTCTGCACCATGGTATGGTTTACTGTTCAAGTTTCAAGAGCGTAAGTTCTTAGAAAAGTCATCCAATACAGTTAACCAATATATTGTTTCCTCCTAAGTATACCTCATGGAAATGCCATGAAGATAAAATCGTAGAGATTTGAGTCCACATGGAGGCTTACCAGCAACTGTTCTTCCCACAGACCATACATAACCGAAAGAGGAAAAGTGAGAAGTGACACTGGTACACAAAGTACCCTCTGCCATATACCAAATTTGGTTTGTGAAATATATATGAAAATGCATATGTAAATGTACTGTCCTCTCTGCAATGTCATACGCTACAGATCATACATCAATCACACTGGGACGTTTCTTGAACGAAGCAACCGGCAGATCGCCATCTGTGCTGGTATTCTATGGACAATAATTTTGCACAGGTGATGTGGCAGTGTACTGCTTGAAAGTGCACCAACTAGCCCAACCCTGGGCATTCATGCCATGGGACTGAGTTCATGCTGACTTTGCAGCCCTTTCCTGGATCCACGTGGTTAATCATTGTGGACTGCTTCGCCCACTTCCTGTATGTTGTCCACGTCCAGCTGACAACACTGGTTTACACAGTGGGTGCCTTGGACTTCAATGGTATTTGACATTTTACGACAATTCCTTCCCACCCAGCCTACAAAGGACTTGTAGAATGATTTGTACACACTTTTAAGCTGCAATGTAAAAAGCTTTATGAGCTACTAAATTGGCATCAGCTTTAAACACCTTCTTAGTGTCTTACAGGCCCATGCTCACATGCTCATCAATGTCAGAGCCCACTGGACATCCTCACAGGATACTTCTACATCTTCTGTGTCCACCCCCAGAACACTGAGCAGACACAGTCAAAATGTTTCAGCTGCCTGACCCTTCCTTCCAACTAACTGTGGGACATGTCTGTGGAAGTCAATCTGGCTTTAGTGACAGCTGAATCACTGGACCTGCCATGTCCTGCATGGTCGCCTCCACTTTCAGGTGTCTACGGGCCTATGCAAGAAGTCCCACATCCAGCATCAGCTACATCAGACACCTGCCAGAAGCATTCTTTCAAGTTTTTTTCCACCTTCAGACAGCTGCCACCACATCCTCCCCCACAGTGACTGGGCAAATACTGGCTGTAGGTGACAGTTCAATGGAGGAAGGATTTAGTAACCTCAATGGACACATAAACGAATAAGGTGTAATGTTGCACACATCTGGTGAGGAGGGAACATGTGACTGGCATGTCATCACTACCACAGACCGGTCACATGACAGTGCATATGAACCAAATAAAAGGCCAGATATTCTGCACTGAAAAGGCACATTACAGTGTTAACTGGCTGTTTGCAATGGAACTTGTTCCTTGTATTCTGAAGCAATTCCTTGTATTCTGAAGCAATCTCCAAATGGTTTCTACTGTACTCTGATGAATATTCCTCCAAATATTATTTCTACTTGACTCGTGGACTAATTTGTTATTTATTTGTCATAGAAGTTGTTTTCAGTGCTCAATTCTTGAAGTTTTGCATCAAATCACTGTGTGCAAAACATGTATTGTGCACTATACATCTACACATTTCAAACAGCAACTGCCTTCACAATGTTACAAAATCACAACAATAGCTGAAAATGTGCACTGCATAAGAAGAATCAGAAAATTAGCACAATTTCAACAAAAAATTTACATAAAAACGATATAATTTTTATTTATGTAAGATATATGGTTTTTACACTCTACTTACCAATATATGCTTGCTGGCCACAAGGAGAGATACATGCAGGAGCTTCAATTCGACCTCCAAGTTGCAGAACAGAATGTACTTTTCCATCATCATGAATGGTGGCAAGTTGGCCAGAGTGAGAGCCAACAATTGCAAGCCAGTGATTGCTAAATGGTACATAGGACAATTACACATATTCTTGTAAAATCAACAGTAAAAACATACAAAATTATCTTACTGAACTTAGTCACACATTTTCAACTTTGTACAGATAAATAGAAAACATCACATTCTGGAAAAACATTTACTCACTCTGCCATGTGTTAAATCAGCAAATTCCATACAACAGTCAAACACAATAGGAACACAATTTTCATCATTCATGAACTGAATGAGAGTAAAATGCAATTAACACAATAAAATTCTTGTACATTGTTTGTTACTTAGGAACTAAGAAAGTTACACATGCAGAGACAACAGGATGGAAAGATATGAAATGAACGGTGTAAATGCATCAAACAAGTTGCATTCAGTCTGATAGAGTTTACAGGGAATAACATAATAAACTTAATTATTAGAAACTTCCAATTTTCATTTAAGATTGGAAGTGTGAGATGTACTGATTGTGGGAATATGCAGTATAACAAAATAAGTAATAGGAACAGCAGAAATAAGAAAAATAACAATGAAATTATAAGACGCTAATTGAAAGTGTCATATTTAATGTACTTGTCCATGAATTTACACTTATTTCAGGGAAAATTATACCACTCTATCAAAGTATTTGTGTTTGGTAGAAGTAATAGACAATCATTAAAATTTTACTTTATAAAATTAACTGAGAATTTATAGTACAGATCTGATGTAGAGTAGTTCTGGCTAAGTCTCATATAGAGGAGAAATTATTGTTTATAAAAATAAATACCTAATAAGGCAATAACAAAACAGGATAGTTTGATTTTCATTTTATGGTACAATCCAGAAAGTGTGGCAAAAGCATGGATTTTTTTACATTCTTGCTACAAAAGATAAGACAAGGAAATGAAAATGGAAACAAAATGACTACTTCTGCATATAAAATATGGCAAAAGTTCCATCAGAAAATTCTATCACATCTTAGCCATATATACAGTTTATGAAAATATGAACTTTTATAAATCTTTCTCTCTCTCCTACCACCGCATTTCTCCTACCAAAAACTGGGTATGTTGGCTAAGATGTGTGTCAAGCACAATATTTAACTACTTTACTGACTTGATAAGCTATCTTGATAAATAATCAGTGACCCAGCTAATTTCTGGCAGGCTGAAATATGTAGTATAATACACATCAATGCAATCAGATATATCCAAACCTGCTCACTAACAGGCCAGTTAAACTCTTTCCTGCCTTTTCAAAAGTTTTTGAGAAAATGGTCTATGATAAAACAATGACTACTTTTTTTTTTTATTTCTCCTTGTCAAGCTACAAGGGCTCTTCAGAAAGTAGAGAACATTTCTGTCTGACACCAATAGGCGCACACCGATTGTGTACATTTTGGTAAGTGCTTGCTCAGCGCTCAGTCAGCATCCATCCATGACAGTGGGAACGCCTCTGCGCATCTGGTTTTTTCGATATTCGAATATGAAATGTGTGCTGTAATCGAAAATCCCACCAGTTGTGAGGTGCGCTCAGTGATATGGTTTTTGCTGTCAAAAATCCTAACACTTATAGAAATTTATCATGAACTGTGCAAAGTGTATGGAAACAATGTAGTGAGAGAATGTTCCACCCGGAAATGGTGTATTTGGTTTAAAAATGGCCGAACCAACATTCATGTTGAAGAGAAGAGTGGACGCCTGAGCATTGTGACTGACGATCTTGTTGCTAAAGTTGATGAAACAATTAGTGAAAACTGTTACTTCACGATAACAGAGCTTTGGCTTTCTTTTCCACAAGTTTCACGGACTTTGTTGTTTGAAATTGTCACTCAAAATCTACCACAAATTTTGTGCAAGCTGGGTGCCCAAAATGCTTACCGAGCACCATAAAAAACAGCAAATGGGGACAACGTTGACGTTTCTGGAGGCCTACCACAAACATGGTGATTCATTACTGGATCTAATTGTAACATGTGACGAGACTTTGGTGAAACATGTCAATTTCCAGACAAAACTACAGTTCATGGAGTGCGGGCACACAAGGTCCCCCTAAAAATCAAGAAAATGTTTGCAAACCTTGTCAGCAAGGAAGTTGATGGCAACAGTGTTTTGGGATAGGCAAGGTGTGCTTCTTATTGATTTTCTCGAACGTGGAGCAACCATAAATTCTACCCTGTACTGTTAAACTTTTCACAGCCTTAGAAGATCAGTTCAAAACAAATGCCAAGGAAGGCTGACGTCCAAAATTTTGTTTTTGAACAACAATGCCTGACCTCATACAGCAAACCACACTGAAGAACTCCTTAATTCATTAAAATGGGATATTTTCCCTCATCCGTCCTACAGCCCCCATCTTGCACCAAGCGACTTCCACTTGTTTCCTAAGATGAAGAACTGGCCTGCAACACACTGTTTTGATGACGATGCGCCGAACTTGAGGTGGGCGTGACTCACTAGCTGAAGTATTGGGCAGCAGAATTTTATGACAAAGGTCTTTTAAAGCTTGTCCACTGCTATGATATGTGCCTCAATGAGTTTGGTGATTATATGGAAAAATAGTATGTCAGTCGCTCTTTCAGATGTATGTAATAAAATGTATTTCTTGAACTGAATTTTTTTTAAATGCCAAAACGTTCCCTACTTTATGAATAGCCCTCACAAGGAATTATGGGATTAATAGCCCCCCCCTCCCCCTCCCACCTCTAGCATGGAGGGAGTCTTACCTTCACCAAAGAAATCAAAGGGGTCACATAAACACACTGGGTCATAAGCATGAAACTAACCTCAGGAAGGGGGAGAACATAACATGTGGGTTCCCAGAATGATCAGTAATGGTCCCATTCTTGCTTTTAATCTGCATAAACAATCTTTCAATGACTTAATTGGATGGTTCAAAAACTATGTTTGATGATGACACAATCATAGTAATCAACTGTCTGAAATCAACCTTACTAGACACAACTCAGATAATAGGTGAACAGTTCCATAACTGGTTCATAGCAAACGATTCACATCTTAAACTCACAAAGATTCATATTATGTAATTTTGAGCAAACAAAAATGATCTGGAATGAAATTTTCACTCTACAGTGGAGTGTGCACTGATATGAAACTTCCTTGCAGATTAAAACTGTGTGCCAGACTGAGACTCGAACTCGGGACGGGGACTGAGTCGTGCTTGGGTACCTCAGTTGGTAGAGCACTTGCCCGCAAAAGGCAAAGGTCCCGAGTTCGAGTCTCGGTCCGGCACACAGTTTTAATCTGCTAGGAAGTTTCAAAAATGATCTGCTTGCACCAGAAGTAAAGATTAATGGTCACAAAATGAATGGAACAATGAGTGTAAAATGCCTATAGGTCCACTTGAATGACACGTTCAAATGGAGTCAAAACACAGATAAACTAATGAAGAAGCTCAGTTCAATATATCTGATGTTCTTAGTATCTAATTTCCATTCCCTCTTGTCTTGAAAATTCCCTTCTATGGCAGTGCACTTAAGAATTAATGAAGTATTCATTCAATAGAAGAGAGCAGTAAGTGTACTGTGAGAAGTAGCTAGCTCCAAATCTTGCACAGTCGCTTTTAAGGGTCTTGGAATTCTCACACTCACTCCCAATTACATTTACTCATTAATGATTTTTGTTGCTGACAATAAAAATCAGTTTAAGCTGAATTGTGATCTTCACAATCACATCAGAAGCTCACAAAATAAATGTCATAGGCACTTTGCTTTCTTGTCTAGGGTTCACAGTGCAGTTATGTAATCAGGTACAAAGGTACCCAATCACCTACTATAAATCAAGAAATTGAGGATCCCAATCAGTTCAAAAGATAACTAAAAATTTACGTCACCAGCCACTATACAAATTATCTGCTTATCTAGTTAGTAACATTGGCAGCAGCAGTGTAGGTAGTAAAGCTGCACAGCCAATCTTTATATACAAAAACTGAGCCTGCGTATGCTTGTCCTTGCAAAATTCAAAAAGTAATTGGTCCACTGACTTGAAATTTCAACACAATGTTGCAGCATTTTACCAAAAATCATGGAACATACTTGACACATTTCCTTAAAATTTTATATGATGATACTCTAATGAACATTCAGATGGAAGTAGGCTACATATTTTGATATATATAATACTGAAATGTCGTTATCAAAAGTGTTGAAAAGTTCTTGACTGATTTACTTCATATTTTATATGATACTCTGTTATACATTCTGACAGAGATAGATCAGCTACTGTTTTAAAAACTATGTACAGGTTTTTTTTTAAACTTGACTGTAAGAAACAAAATACCCTGATGTAAAGATGAGCCAGCTTTAACTATGCTAGTGGGGTGTACCTATATTTTTAAATATAAGTTCTATTCACAACAATGAGCTGTTTTGTTTTCTTCCTGATAGACAGTTTTCTGAACAAACAGGAAAGTTGTACTTCTGGCTTATTGGCTCATGATTAGAATATTACTACAGATTCTGAATTTTCAATAACAATAAACATGGCTCAAGGACAGAGGGGGGAAAGGGGAGGGGGAGGGGGAGACGGATGAAGCAGTGGGAGGAAATGGATATAGAGAGCAGGAAGGAGGAGCTGGACAGAGAAAGGGGCCAGGAGGAGATGGAGAGGGGGGAGAGGATGGCCAGAGACAGGGAGGAGAAGAAGATAAGTTGTATATCCAATTTCTCGTACATATTAGAATGTGCGCTTTCTCTTATCTTTCTTTTCCATTTAACCAGATTGAGTCACAGCAACACGGGGCTGGGTACAGTTAGTAATAATATAAAAACCACACTGTATATGCAGAAACAGATACCAATCTCCTTTGAAAAATACCAATGTAATTAAGTACATATAAGCTACTAATTGGAGATTAATGGCAGCTATTTAATACAACTAAGGAAACAGCAGCTTTCTTTCTAATTTACTGCATTTATCTAGCATAAGCACAAAGAGCACTGAGCACTATAGTGATAGTTTAATGTTAATAAAGTGTACAGATTACGTTTCTATGATTTGCTTGCCTTGCGTTAATGTCTACCTCGACTTGTTCAACTTCCTTGAAAGTTTGCCTTCATGTGACACACTGTATCAACAAATGAATGGCAATATGGAAATATTCGCTCCTAGAGCTGAAAACAATTAAGACTACTCAAAGTAAGCTAAACATGACGGCCTGACTCAATTTCCACAAGATTTTGCATTAAGTACATTGGAGACAGGGTCCCTTTCATAAATCATATTTATTCAGAATCTCTTGCACAATGAATAGTTCCATGTCACTAGAAAAAGAGCATTGGCTGCCCTTCCACTGCCAACTGGCAAGTCTTTGCAGCTGGCCATCGAATTTGGCCAATCCTGCAACCAAGAAAGATAAAAGAAGGGATGCACAAAATTACAGACAAATATGCTTAACACTGTCCTGTTGCAAAATCCTAGAGCATACTACAAACATTATGGAATCAATTGAAAATAAAAATAAAAGTTTATCTCACAGAATCAGTACTGGTTCAGAAAAATTCACTAACATGTAACACAGGTCGCTCTTTTCACACACAATGATTTGCAAATAACACAGGCAGGTAAAGATTTAGATTCTGTGTTCTTATACTTCCTAAAAGGTGTTTTGTACTGTAGCACACTGTTCACTGTTTATTAAGATAGATCACACAAAACTCTTAATAAATATAAGAGTGGCACACAGGAGACTATGATAGATTTATAGGGAACAATGACATTGCATCTCCTATTTTTAATTGCATCCGTTCAGAGTAGATATTTACACAGGTGCCACTTCTCTAAGAGTTTTCTCATGTCTACTGATTACATAATTGATACTATGCCACCAGCTGAAAAATATTTTGCTGCTATCACTGCTTACTGCTTACTTAACAGTGCCCCATTGGGACTGAACATCACTACCACTCTCAGTATTGCAGAGAATTACCTTCTGTTTTCTGTTCTTAAAGTAAGAGGCGAACCAATTGTAAGCTACTCCCCTTACTCCATAATGGTCCAACTTCTGCAGTAATATTTTGTGGTCAACAAAGTCAAAAGCCTTTGTTAATCAAAGATAACTCCTAGGGTTATTTAATCCATCCAAAACCTCACAGAGAAAAGAGAATATAGCATTTTCAGTTGTTAAACCATTTCTAAAACCAAACTAAAATTTTGACAGCAAATTATGTGAATTTAAATGCTCTAGTAACCTTGTATATACAACCTTCTCGATAACTTTAGCAAACACTGATGGCACAGAAATAGGTCTATAATTGTCCATATTATCCCTGTCTCACTTTTTATAAAGTGGCTTCACTACCGAGTACTTTAATCAGTCAGGAAACCGACCACTCCTAAAGGAAAAGTTACAGATATGGCTAAGTACTGGGCTAACATACATAGAACAACACTTCAGTATTCTGCTAGATACCCCGTCATATCCATGAGAGTTCTTGGTCTTTAGTGATTTAATTATTAACTCAATCTCCCTCTTGTCAGTATCATGGAGGAGCATTTCAGGTAACAGTCTCGGAACACTTTTTTCTAAGAGCGCTATATGATTCCCTGTTGGGACTAGGTTTCTATTTAGTTCACCTGCTATATTCAGAAAGTGATTATTAAATACTGTACATATATGCTACTTATCAGTAACATGGACATTCCCACTACGCACTGATTCTATATCCTTGACCTGTCTCTGCAGACCAGACACTTCCTTTACTGACCATATGGTTTTAATTTTATCCTGAGACTTAGCTATTCTATCTGCATACCACATACTTTTTGCCTTCCTAATAGCATTTTTAAGCACCTTACAATACTGTTTATAATAGGCTGCTGCATTTAGATTCTGACTGTTTCTAACATATTGATATAATTGCCACTTTGTTCTACAAGATATTCTTATTCCTCTAGTCAGCCACCCAGGCTGCCTGTTTTTGCTAGTACCCTGTTTTGAACATTCTAACGGAAAACAACTTTCAAAGAGCACGAGAAAAGTCTTGAGAAAAGCATTATATTTTTCATCTACTGTATCAGTGCTATAAACATCTTTCCACTCTTGTTCCTTAATAAGGTTTACAAAGGTCTTTACAGCAACTGGATCAGCTTTCCTAAACAGCTGATGACTATATTTAACACGTGCTGCAGCACAAAAATCTTTTAGAGTTAAAATTTGTGCATCATGATTTGAAAGGACATTCACGTTTCTGCTAACAGAATGCCCTTCTAGTAATGAAGAATGAACAAAAATGTTGTCTATGATTGTTCTACTGTTCCCTTGTACTCTCATTGGAAAGAATACGGTTTGCATAAGACTATATGAATTAAGGAGGTCTAACAGCATCCTCTTCCTTGCACGATCACTTATACAATTAATATTGAAGTCACCCCATATAACTAACTTCTTGTATTTCCTATAAAGTGAACCAAGAACCTCCTCTAGCTTTAGCAGCAAAAATGTTGTGAAATCAGAGTCTGGGGATCTATAAATAACAACAGTTAGAAGTTTAGCTCCATTAAATTTAACCACACCTGAAAACATTCCAACACCTTTACAGTGCAGTACTTTGAAACATCAATTGAATTAAATGGGATTCCGTTTTTCACATACATGGCTACTCCCCCACACCGCAAAGAGCTCCTCGAAAAGCTGCCAGCCAACCTGTATCCTAGTAAAGGAAGCCTCCGAATTATCTTCTTATTTAAGAAGTGTTCAGATACACCAATTATTTCAGAGTCATCATCTATAAGCAATTCACTAACTTTATCTCTAATACCTTGTATATTTTGATGAAATATACTAATTCCCTCATTACTCGAATACCTAAGCTTTGTCAAAAGTGGTTCCTTTGTTAGAGAGACTTCCCTTAAGCAGGAATACCTATCAGCTGACTTCAATCTAAAAAAGGTGCAGCTCTAACACCCACTACTGCAGGAATTTTCCCATGAGTGATCCCACCAACCCTACCTATGCTGTCACCTATAAGCTTTGCTAACCTTCCCTTCCCAAACCTGTTGAAGCAGGTGACAGGACAGAGGGGATGGAAACTGTTGGGTGGAGAGTTCAGGGACAGTAGGTTACCATAGACTGAGGCCAGGATTATTTTGGGAGCAGAGAATGTGTTGTGTGGGATGGGAGTTATGCTTGTGGAAAGAAAACATGCATAATGGAACATCAGCCGTTTAAAAAAAAGATATCTACAGGCATGGAATGCGAAGAGGCACATGAAAAAGTAATAGAACAGAATTATGAGTAAGAAACAAATGTAAAAACTATACAGTCTTACAAATGTGGCATTTTTTTTTTGTTCATTTACCTTTTGTACGAAGCTATACACGGAGAAGAGTCAATACATTTGTTGAGGTATAACTTCCATTTTAACGAGAGGCTGATGCCAGAATATACTTTACAGTGACATGTATACAGTTCTACTGCAGAATAATTTTCTGTCCTACCTTGGCAATGAGAATGGAGCACACAGTCTTTTGCAAAGTCCAATGAACAATTCTCTGAGCACCACAATATATTTTGTTCTACACCTTTCACACACACAGATGATAAATTTTCAGTTAACTGTCTGTTCTGTCTTTCAATAAATTCTCTTTCTTCGTTACTCTTAAATAACTGCGCACTCTCCAGACGTCCCCTCTCAGAGTACTGGGTAGTAGCTCTACGTTTCACACTTTGAATATTTCTGTTGTCCTGGAATACTGTTTCACTATTAGTACACTGTCCTTCATCCACAACGTCTTTTCTTTTTGATGTCTGGGGCGTTTTTGGCACCAATGAAGAACATGCACAATCAACAGTTTTTCCAGGACATTCCTGCATTATTTTGGTTTCTTCCTTTTTCTGCAGTATTTTCTCACCATGTAACATCTCTGAATATTGTTTAACACTACAATACATTTTTTGGTCAGCTTTGCAATTATTTTCAAAGTCCCGGGAATGGCCATCATGGTGCATTTTAATGACATCTGGTATATTACTACCATAAATTCTCCTACTGTCAGGATTGGCAATCAGATTTTTGCTGTAAGATTTATTTTCAATGCTTTGATATTCTACTGTAACATCAGTAGAATTGGTGCTTTGCTCCTGGTTCTGAAATGATAAAATTATTATGTCAGTGCCAATAACTTTCCAACAAGATTTAATAAACAAATATATAGTACCATATGAAGAATTTTTTTATAATCTAGAGTAACTTCATGCTAATTTTCTGAGTGGCTCAATTGTGCACTGTATTTTTCAGTTCAAGTAATTGGAAATACAAAAATGTTTGTTCTACTTACAGAAGAGACAGTGGGCACAATCAAAGACCCAGTGGAGAGTGTCTCAGAATTTTCCCCTGTTATTCTTGAATCTGCAGCATTCACAGAAAGGCTATGTTGGTGCAAGTTACTGACAGGAAGTTTGTCCTCTAAGCTGACACCAGAGAGACAGTCTGCTGCAAAAGAACTGTCATCATTAACAATTCTAACAGATGAAAAACAAATAATGTGGATAGAGGCAATTGAGTTCCAGTTCATTATTAAAATTTTAATAAACAGTGAGTTCTGTACTCGAAACATGACAGATATAAAAATTAACAGATATATAAATTAATGGCATATTTTACTGTTTTGCACACTGCTCAATACGTTGTACATTTCCCTTCCTCTTTTTTCTGAGTCTAGCACAACATACTGATAAAAATGAAATTAATGAAGCTGAAATGGCTGAAATGATATCAGTACAACAATCCATTCAGATGCTATGAACCTGCAATGTTTTCCACCAACTCCTTTCCCCCCCCACCACCACCACTGGTGCTGTTCTTACATACTCCATGGAGAACCCTCTACCGGCAGTGATCAGAAATCATAGATAAAAACATCAGTGACAATGAAAGTTTGAGTCAAGTCTGGCTGTGTTATCAGATTGCCTTATGATTTAGGTGAATGTGGTATAGAGTGCTGGTACAACCCCAACTGCCTCTCAAAGTTGGCAATGGCAACGCAAGTTTCCATCAGATGCTGAGAGTAATTGTGCGGGATCTGGCAGACCCAATGGTGTGTGTCCACTGAGCCACACCCCCTGCAGCTCTGGACTATAGGCACACTCTGCTGTTGCAATATGGGACCCCTGGCAGCAGCCAGATGGCCCACTCTCACTCTGAGCCACTTCACTAAGTGATGCTATGCTGACAGCACCTAGCTGCAGCTCTGACAACACAGTTCGTTTTTTAGTTCAGAGAGTGAGGTAAGCTGGAAGTTCAGCTTGAATGAGCCTGCAGATCAGAATGACAAATGTGACATCACAGTAGTTAAGGTAGATAACAATGCCACTGGTGGTAGAACAGTCTGGTCAGTCAGAGAAGACGTTATAGTTAATGGAGATGATAAGATTGATCTAGACAAAAAAGAAGAAAATGCAGAAGGGAATGATACAGTAGTATTCAAAGACATGGTTCTGAATGTTTCAAGCTTTTATAATAGTGAGTCACTGAATGGCCTTCCAGGAATATTTGAAGTAGTGACAAACGTACATGCAGGAAAGAGCAGATTTGTAGGGACAGCATCAACAACAGAAACTGTATTACCAGGAGATATAAGGCACACATCAGTAGGAGAAGGAAGTATGCAGATAAGTCCACTCAAAATTGAACTGAATAAGACAAGGAATGGTCCAAATGTCAATGGGCAGGAAGGTAATTTTAATGACATAGTCTGTAGCTCAATATGACAACACTAACTTAGCACATGCTCTTTCATTTGCGTAGACTGCATGGTCTGCACAGATTTTTCTTTTGTTTTCCTGTAATTGAATTTTTACATTCATAAATTACAACACTTTCTAAACTTTTCACACTAATTAAGGCCATAGGAGAGTGGTCTTTTCTGAATGTACTTCTGACTAAAAAATGATTCCAACAGCTGGAGTCCAAGGTCCCTGTTAAACATGCTTTTTGTGTTCTAGTAATGATATTTCCATAGATACTTTCATTCCCTTAACCACATACTTCTTTATATCTAACTGAGAAGTGAAATACCAATTTTCATAGAGTTGGCTTCAAAATTTTTAATATAAGAAATATTATTTTAAAAATTTTCATCCCCTTAGATGCTGAATTTACAAAAACTGTGAAACATGTTTATTTTATTTCTTACAGAGATGCCAAATACAAATTTCCATAGATTTAGCTTTGAAAATGCTTTCATGATGATATATTTTCATAAAACTTTTCATCTCATATTTGACTCCATTATGGGGTTGAATTTCCAAATGCACTGAAACATGTATTATTTAAATTTGCAACAGAGAAGTCAAATATCAATTTTCATACATGTAGCTTTAAAAATACTTTAGTAGTTCCTTAATAATGATTTATTCTCCAAAAAAAAAAGAAAAAAAAAGAAAAAAAAATCCACCCACTATTTTACCTTCTTATAGGTTGAATTTCCAAAAGTGCTAGAATGCATATGTTTTGTTTCTTACTGAAAAACCAAATTCCAATTTTCATAGTTCTAGCTTCAAAATTGTCTTAATAGGGACATATTTTCAAAAAGCCTTTAATTCCCTACTTCAATCCCTTAGTAGTGGAATTTTGAAATAAAATCAACTCCCTCTCAAAATTTCAAGTTTTTGTCCTTGGTGGTTTGAGCTGAGTGATGATGAATCATTGAATTAGTCTAGCTCTATTTCACACCCTGAGGTGCTGAATTTGCAAATAAAGTGAAATTCAAAGATTTTTATTTTTAACAGAGAAGCCAAATACAAATTTTCATAGATTTAATTTCATAAATGCTTGCATAATGAAATATTTCCATAAAAACTTTCACCCCTTATTTTACCACCATATACCATAGTGGTTGAATTTATAAAAATAGTGAAACACATACATTGTTATATCTAACTGAGAAGCCAAATTCAAATTTTCATAGATTTAGCTTCAAAAATGCTTTCACAACGAAATTTTTCCATAAAATATTTCATCCCCTATTTCACACCTTTAGGAGTTGAACTTAAAAACAGGATTGAGCAGTTGTTAGAGAGGCACTTACAGCCCTGGATTTGGTGCTTCAATGAGCACAAGGACCATCAACAGGCAGCTACAGAAAGCGGCTGAGCTCACGGTGCCCCTTGCACTGAGTACCACTGACCTCTGAAGACCAACAAGCCTGTTTGCAGTGGTGTCGGGTACATTCAGCCTGGAATCTCATTGACAGTAGTAGAACTGTCTTCAGTGATGAGTCCCACTTCAAACTGAGCCACGATGACCAGTGAAGATGTGTCTGGGGACAACTAGAACAGTGATGGGATACCATCCTGATTGTTACCTGCCATACAGTGACAGCCAGAAGTGATGGTCTGGGGTGCCATTTCATTTCATAGCAGCATCCCTTTGGCTATCATCCATGGCACCCTTACAGCACAGCAGTACACTGATATATTCTACACCCTAATTTGTTGTCCTCCATGGCAAGCCATCCTGGGCTTACATTTCAGCATTTACATTTCTCACACATGAGGGTTTCAATTGGTTGTCTTCTTGCTTGCTTCAATGATTCTTCTTTATTTGAACAACTCAGGTCAAACAAATGACAGATCTGTTTTACAATAACATTCTGAATAATGACAATCATTTAAGTCACCATACACTGAAGCATTTTGAGCAATGTCGACCGTCAGAATAAGTCAGTTCAAAAACTGTCTTTTTTGTTCCGGCCCTTTACAATGTTGGTGATCCTCTTGTTGTGAGGAATTCGCCACACCTTCCATATGTACCACCCACCCACCACCCATAACCAATGACCTGCTTTTTTCGTATTTGATTGTGGATTTTGGCTGCTGCATATCCATATAATGTCTGCACATTCTGCACATACAGATACGAGTGTGCACCCAGTTTTTTTATGATGTCCCAAGTTAACATTGAACACCACCACCTTTGGTTACTGTAAGAAAACACAGTGGAACATGATGTTCTAATGAACAGCAGGTTACACAAGTGTTCTCCTTGTAATTAGGATGAGCAGCATTTTGCCTCAGATTTTCTATGTTTTCCTTAGGTATTAAAAAAAAAAATCCTTAAGAAATGACCCAGTAGAATCTTGCTTCACTGACTCGATTTCACCAGCATGTGGAGAGTTGTCAGCCTCTTTAATCTGACAGGGTAAAGGATGGAAAGTGGGGCTCATGGTATATTGTGACACTTGCTTTCTTTTATTCATCAGCTAAGACCTATCTGGCTTGGTGAGTGCTACTAATACAGTCTAAGGAAGAAAAAAAAAAGTACGCAAAGAAGGAATTATCCAAATAGGATGGATGTGATATACATTTACAGGCAAACAAATGACTACAATGTCAGAAAAATTGGATGATTTATTCAAGAGAAAGAGCTTCACAAATTGAGCAAGTCAGTAATGCATGTGTCCACCTGTGGTGCTTATGCAAGCAGTTATTCGGCTTGGCATTTTGATTGACATAGTTGGTGGATATCCTTTTGAGGGGTACATGCCAAATTCTGTCCAACTGATGCATTAGATCATCAAAATTCTGACCTGGTTGTAAGGTCCTGCACACAATACTCCAGATGTCCTCAGTTGGGGAGAGACCCAGTGACCTTTCTGGTCAAGGTACAGTTTGGCAAGCAAGAAGACAAGCGACAGAAACTGATAATTTCAGTACAGCTGAGTAGTGAAGAGATTTCTTTCAGCAACACCTTGCAGAAAGTAGTAGTCCAATGAAATCAAATTCGTACATCACCTTGATACAGAATAGCTGGACTACGAGAACTTTTAGAGCGGCGTCTGTTATTAGCTACAAGAATTAGTAAAAAGGGAACACTGACTTTGAGCGACAGAGCCAATGAAAATATTACATATACACACAGACATAACTATCCATTTCACTCCATGTGGAGACATCACAATGTGTCGGAAGTGTGGTGTATGACTGAAAAATTAACTTTAAAAATAAAATTGAACAAATTTTGCAGATTTTCAACAAAATATTAAGAAGAAATGAGATGTTGCTTTGAGCAACAATGAATCAACAAGAGAAGTGACACAAATTTCAAGGTGTTAGAGGAGACAAGTTATCCAAAATTTTCTTGCACCAATATTTCGAGAAGTAAATTGTAATTTCATTGGGTGCAGAAGTTGTGGAAACTTGTGAACACCAGCCAGAACAACTGCAATTGAATACATGCATCATGAATATCGAACGCGTACTACATACTTTTGAAATCTAAAAATAAATTCACAATGGGGTTGGAGAAGATAGCCAACTTGGTAAATGATGTATGGTTATGAGCCAATGCACATTCCGAGGCTACGGCACTGCTTCACGATCCAGCAGCAGTAGTTCATCAGCAGCCTGCACTGCTCTGCGACATACTGCAGCCAGCTGCAGCCCATCGGCAACACAACACACTGATCCCTGGCAGCACATCAGCTATGAATCAGCAGTTTGCTGTCTACAATCACCAGCATGCAGTTCACTTCATCCGGTGAGTTAAATAAGGGCATTTTATGTCCACAGTACTGGCAGTGAAACTTTGTGACAAGTGGAACAGTGAGATTTTGCATCGTAATTTTGTTTCAGTTATCAGTGATTACTTACTTCTACTATAAGTTTACATTATATACTGGCACATGTTAAATCTATTAAGATTTAACATATGCCGGTCATTATGCATGTATGGAAGCAAAAGTAGTGGAATCTGTAGCATCATCAGAAATGCCTACATGGCTTTCAAAATTAACAACTAGACTTACAAACACATTGGAAGCTAATGGTAAAAGATTAAAAATATTAAGAAGACTAAATTGAATTTACAAGAAGGGTATTTTAAGCAATTAGAGGAAAATATAAATAAGAAAGTGCAAGAAATCTTTTGAACAAAATTTTTGTCTCATACAATAACACAAGAAACGAGAGTAGATTAATTCAGAAAATAAAGTCAGTACTTTAAGCGAAAGTCTACCGGCAACATTAGATAAAGTACTACAATGACTAATAAACTTAAAGGTCATTTTTAGAGGTGATTTTACAGAGTTCAAGGAGAATTTCCAAGTAGTAAGCGATGAAATCTCGTTGTTGTTGTTGTTGTTGTTGTTGTTGTTGTTGTTATGGTCTTCAGTCCAGAGACTGGTTTGATGCAGCTCTCAATGCTACTCTATCCTGTGCAAGCTTCTTCATCTCCCAGTAACTACTGCAACCTACATCCTTCTGAACTGTATTCATCTCTTGGTCTCCCTCCACGCTGCCCTCCAATATTAAATGGGTGATCCATTGATGCCTCAGAACATGTCCTACCAACTGATCCCTTCTTCTGGTCAAGTTGTTCCACAAACTCCTCTTCTCCCCAATCCTATTCAATACTTCCTCATTAGTTATGTGATCTACCCATCTAATCTTCAGCATTCTTCTGTAGCACCACATTTAGAAAGCTTCTATTCTCCTTTTGTCCAAACTATTTATCGTCCATGTTTCACTTCCATACATGGCTACACTCCATACAAATACTTTCAGAAAAGACTTCCTGACACTTAAATCTATGCTCGATGCTAACAAATTTCTCTTCTTCAGAAACGCTTTCCTTGCCATTGCCAGTCTACATTTTATATCCTCTCTACTTCAACCATCATCAGTTATTTTGCTCCCCAAATAGCAAAACTCCTTTATTACTTTAAGTGTCTCATTTCCTAATCTAATTCCCTCAGCATCACTCGACTTTATTCGACTACATTCCATTATCCTCGTTTTGCTTTTGTTGATGTTCATCTTATATTCTCCTTTCATGACACTGTCCATTCCGTTCAACTGCTCTTCCAAGACCTTCGCTGTTTCTGACAGAATTACAATGTCATCGACAAACCTCAAGGTTTTTATTTCTTCTCCATGGATTTTAATACCTACTCCGAATTTTTCTTTTGTTTCCTTCACTGCTTGATTAATATACAGACTGTATAACATCGGAGAGAAACTACAACCCTGTCTCACTCCCTTCCCAACCACTGCTTCCCTTTCATGCGCCTCGACTCTTATAACTGCCATCTGGTTTCTGTACAAATTGTAAATAGCCTTTCGCTCCCTGTATTTTACCCCTGCCACCTTTAGAATTTGAAAGAGAGTATTCCAGTCAACATTGTCAAAAGCTTTCTCCAAGTCTACAAATGCTAGAAATGTAGGTTTGCCTTTCCTTAATCTTTCTTCTAAGATAAGTCGTAAGGTCAGTATTGCCTCACGTGTTCCAGTATTTCTACGGAATCCAAACTGATCTTCCAAGAGGTCGGCTTCTACTAGTTTTTCCATTTGTCTGTAAAGAATTCGCGTTAGTATTTTGCAGCTATGGCTTATTAAACTGATTGTTCGGTAATTTTCACATCTGCAACACCTGCTTTCTTTGGTATTGGAATTATTATATTCTTCTTGAAGTCTGAGTGTAATTCGCCTGTTTCATACATCTTGCTCACCAGATGGTACAGTTTTGTCAGGACTGGCTCTCCCAAGGCCGTCAGTAGTTCCAATGGAATGTTGTCTACTCTGGGGGCCTTGTTTTGACTCAGGTCCTTCAGTGCTCTGTCAAACTCTTCACGCAGTATCGTATCTCCCATTTCATCTTCATCCTCTTCCATTTCCATAATATTGTCCTCAATTACATCGCCCTTGTATAGACCCTCTATATACTCCTTCCACCTTTCTGCTTTCCCTTCTTTGCTTAGAACTGGGTTTCCATCTGAGCTCTTGATAATCATACAAGTGGTTCTCTTTTCTGCAAAGGCCTCTTTAATTTTCCCGTAGGCAGTATCTATCTTACCCCTAGTGAGATAAGCCTCTACATCCTTACAATTAATACAAACAAATCTTTAGTTTGTAATTTATAAACTGACGTATTCAGAAGAATGATCTGTATGATGTCCTGAAACTGTATTATTTCTAGGGATTGTATTTGATTATTCGATGTTGAATAAATATTATTATTATTATTATTATTATTATTATTATTTGGCCTCGAGCTATCGCTGCTTAGCCATTTTTCACCTCCTGTCAATCTCATTTTTGAGACGTTTGTATTCCTTTTTGCCTGCTTCATTTACTGCATTTTTATATTTTCTCCTTATGTCAATTAAATTCAATATTTCTTCTGTTACCCAAGGATGTCTACTATCCCTCATCTTTTTACCTACTTTATCCTATGCTGCCTTCACTACTTCATCCCTCAGAGCTACCCATTCTTCTTCCACTGTATTTCTCTCCCCCATTCCTGCGAATTGTTCCCATATGCTCTCCCTGAAACTCTGTACAACCTCTGGTTTAGTCAGTCTATCCAGGTCCCATCTCCTTAAATTCCCAACTTCTTGCAGTATCTTCAGTTTTAATCTACAGGTCATAACCAATAGATTGTGGTCAGAGTCCACATCTGTCCCTGGAAATGTCTTACAATTTAAAACCTGGTTCCTAAATCTTTGTCTTACCATTATAAAATCTATCTGATACCTTTTATTATCTCCAGGGTTCTTCCATGAGTACAACCTTCTTTTATGATTCTTGGACCAAGTGTTAGCTATGATTACGTTATGCTCTGTGCAAAATTCTACCAGGCGGCTTCCTCTTTCATTTCTTAGCCCCAATCCATATTCACCTACTACGTTTCCTTCTCTCCCTTTTCCTACTACTGAATTCCAGTCACCCATGACTATTAAATTTTCATCTCTCTTCACTATCTGAATAATTTCTTTTATCTCATCATACATTTCTTCAATTTCTTCATCATTTGCAGAGCTAGTTGGCATATAAACTTGTACTACTGTAATAGGCGTAGGCTTCGTATCCATCTTGGCCACAATAATACGTTCACTATGCTGTTTGTAGTAGCTTACCCGCACTCCAATTTTGTTATTCATTTTTAAACTGACTCCTGCATTACCCCTATTTGATTTTGTATTTATAACCCTGTATTCGCCTGACCAAAAGTCTTGTTCCTCCTGCCACCGAACTTCACTAATTCCCACTATATCTAACTTTAACCTATACATTTCCCTTTTTAAATTTTCTAACCTACCTGCCCAATTAAGGGATCTGACATTCCACGCTCCGATCCGTAGATTGCCAGTTTTCTTTCCCCTGATAACGACACCCTCTTGAGTAGTCCCCGCCCGGAGATCCGAATGGGGGACTATTTTACCTCCGGAATATTTTACCCCAGAGGACGCAATCATCATTTCGTCATACAGTAAAGCTACATGCCCTCGGGAAAAATTATGGCTGTAGTTTCCCCTTGCTTTCAGCCGTTTGCAGTACCAGCACAGCAAGGCCATTTTGGTTAGTGTTACAAAGCCAGATCAGTCAATCATCCAGACTGTTGCCCCTGCAACTACTGAAAAGGCTGCTGCCCCTCTTCAGGAACCACACGTTTGTCTGGCCTCTCAACAGATACCCCTCCATTGTGGTTGCACCTATGGTACGGCTATCTGTATCACATATATAACAAAATATATAATGAAATCTCAATGATGCAAAAAAAGAGATGAAACTACAGAAAGCCAGTAGGCATTAAATCCAAATACTACCTTAACCAGTTGAGAGGAACAACTGCATAATTTCGTACAGCAAAAGATACAAGACACTATGGAATCTTCTAGTGAGCATACTACTTCTATGGATAGTACTGCACAATAACAAGAAGAATTTCGGAAATTGTGGGAGGCTTTAGAGAAAGCACAATCAGATAATGAAAAAGAGGAATAATACTAGTGTAGGTGTCTAAAGAATAGCTGGATAAATTCCCACTAAGATCTGGTTTAAATTTATCCAAGTAAGTTGCTAAATTTAAATCCAAGGGGGAAGTGCATCTTGATTATTTTTTACAATCAGTTTCTAGATCATTACCAAGTAAATGGGAAGACTCACAAAAAACAGGTTTTGCATTACCTAGGTTATTTGATAGGGATGCATCAGAATGCGGCAGTGCCCATTCTGAAGCCTTCAGATGATGTAATGATTTTGAAAGTGGTTTCAAAATGAAATATTGGTCAGCTAGTACACAGGATAAATTAACATTTGACATACTTGAGCCTAAAAATTGTAACAACAGTTAGGGCTCCTACAAGAAACATGTGAATATGGCATTAAGCAATGGACATTTATTTATTAAAACTATTAGTTGAACTATTGTCATTCAGAAGAATGAAATTTATTAGCAGTAGATGCAGTGCAATGTTGTGTGTTCTGCACTATGTAGATGCATCGTATTTATTGTTAGGGAAGAAATCGGTTTAATGGAAACATCGGATGAGGAGACTTGAAATGTGTCTACACTCCTGACCCTGCAGGAGGCTATGCCATAACTCATTACGGATGTGATGTACATCACATGGCCTAGTGCAGTACTGCAAGTACTTTCTCTTATTTAGCTAGAGATATACTATATTTTTCTATACATTATTTTTGCACTTAACTGTGGAGATATAGCAATGTTAACATATTTGTTAATTTGTGTTATAGAAAGGGAGGGAGCACAGAATATCTGCCTTTATGCAACTACAGAATGTGTTAAGACATTGATTGTACACTTATATGTCACCTGCTTCTGCAACTTGTTTTGTTGGTATCTTTGGTTGGACCTTAACACACTTTAGCTTACGGTAACTACTGCCTTGCAGGTGGTCATCTATGACAACAGAATAAATATGAGGCTGAGAGACAATATTGACCATAAGAAAATTAAATAACAGCCACCTCCTGATGCCAATGAGTGGTTCTGGTATTTTTAGACAAATGAATTGATTAATAATATGAAATACAAATATGGCTGTTTTGGCATAAGTAGCCTTGTTAGTAAGTTGGGCACTGAGGAACTATAAGAGAGAAGAATTCATTAATGAATGTCCTGATTGAAGAATTCACAATAAGACACTGACATTTAGACAAATACTTTGTTGGCACAGTTTAGATGCATCAAGCTTTTGGGGGAGGAGAATGAGACACAAAAATGACAATAGTAAAGGAAAGACATGTTAATTTGCAGCAGAGTCATAACAAATAATCAGAGAATGAGTGATGAAAACACCAACATTAAAAAACTACCCTTGTGAATATTCATGAGATTGTAATTGTTGTATACGGAATGTAAAATAAACTTCAATATTTTCGAGAAAAATATTTCCATACAGTTACGATAAGCAAACCTATAGCCCGTAGAGTTGAAGTTACTGTATTAATTTTGAGGTAGTGAGCTTGGACATACAAAATACGGTATAAGACAACAAAGCCAATAAAACTGGAATGGCAAAGGATATAGGTACAGTAAAGAAGGTTCTTCACTTTATGTTACAAAGTAACAGAATTAGATACTGTGCTGACAATATGAAATATAAGGTGAAGTGCACCCAGGACTGAAGTAAGTAGAAATAGGAAGGCAAACCCATGGGAGGGTGGTTTATACCACGGGTCAAGTACATCAGAATGAAATGGGCTGCATGTTTACACTGAATGTTGGGGAATGTATTTGGGGCATTAACACTGATAAATAAATAAAGACTCTTCAGTATCTACCCACAGACAGGTATTAATTTGTTATTTGTGAAACTAATGAAAAACTTTCAAGTGATAATTGGTCATGCGAATGAAGAGCTTTCTGAACTCACTACGGTATAATAATGTACCTGGTTCACGATGTACAGAGATGATTTATTAGGATATATGTATTTATATAATAAAACTTTTGAGATTGTGGTGTATACAGTTATAAGTGAATGTAAAGTGAACCAAGGACTTCCCTAATTGTCTATATACTAAATTATCTAAAACATATTATGATGAGTGCAAGGCACTAAACACCAGATGTATACGAGATATTTATGTCAAACGTAAACTGACCACTGGAGTTGAATTTACATGAGAAGTCTACAAGAAATATACTGAATGATGCAACATAAAAGAAAGTACATGTCATTATAAATGAGTAATATAATAATCTAATGTACACTCCTGGAAACTGAAATAAGAACACCGTGAATTCATTGTCCCAGGAAGGGGAAACTTTATTGACACATTCCTGGGGTCAGATACATCACATGATCACAATGACAGAACCACAGGCACATAGACACAGGCAACAGAGCATGCACAATGTTGGCACTAGTACAGTGTATATCCACCTTTCACAGCAATGCAGGCTGCTATTCTCCCATGGAGACGATCGTAGTGATGCTGGATGTAGTCCTGTGGAACGGCTTGCCATGCCATTTCCACCTGGCGCCTCAGTTGGACCAGCGTTCGTGCTGGACGTGCAGACCACGTGAGACGACGCTTCATCCAGTCCCAAACATGCTCAATGGGGGACAGATCTGGAGATCTTGCTGGCCAGGGTAGTTGACTTACACCTTCTAGAGAACGTTGGGTGGCACGGGATACATGCGGACGTGCATTGTCCTGTTGGAACAGCAAGTTCCCTTGCCGGTCTAGGAATGGTAGAACGATGGGTTCGATGACGGTTTGGATGTACCGTGCACTATTCAGTGTCCCCTCGACGATCACCAGAGGTGTACGGCCAGTGTAGGAGATCGCTCCCCACACCATGATGCCGGGTGTTGGTCCTGTGTGCCTCGGTCGTATGCAGTCCTGATTGTGGCGCTCACCTGCACGGCGCCAAACATGCATACGACCATCATTGGCACCAAGGCAGAAGCGACTCTCATCGCTGAAGACGACACGTCTCCATTCGTCCCTCCATTCACGCCTGTCGCGACACTACTGGAGGCGGGCTGCGCGATGTTGGGGCGTGAGCGGAAGACGGCCTAACGGTGTGCGGCACCGTAGCCCAGCTTCATGGAGACGGTTGCGAATGGTCCTCGCCGATACCCCAGGAGCAACAGTGTCCCTAATTTGCTGGGAAGTGGCGGTGCGGTCCCCTACGGCACTGCGTAGGGTCCTACGGTCTTGGCGTGCATCTGTGCGTCGTTGCGGTCCGGTCCCAGGTCGACGGGCACGTGCACCTTCCGCCGACCTCTGGCGACAACATCGATGTACTGTGGAGACCTCACGCCCCACGTGTTGAGCAATTCGGCGGTACGTCCACCCGGCCTCCCGCATGCCCACTATACGCCCTCGCTCAAAGGCCGTCAACTGCACATACGGTTCACGTCCACGCTGTCGCGGCATGCTACCACTGTTAAAGACTGCGATGGAGCTCCGTATGCCACGGCAAACTGGCTGACACTGATGGCGGCGGTGCACAAATGCTGCGCAGCTAGCGCCATTCGACGGCCAACACCGCGGTTCCTGGTGTGTCCGCTGCGTGTGATCATTGTTTGTACAGCCCTCTCGCAGTGTCCGGAGCAAGTATGGTGGGTCTGACACACCGGTGTCAATGTGTTCTTTTTTCCATTTCCAGGAGTGTATATATTAAGTCCCAACAAAGGAATTCAACAAACTCTTTTCCATAAACTGAGGAAACATTCACTAATGGTGTTACAGACTTTATGTTTGAATTGTATTAATAGTATAACAACATAGCACTTATATTCTTAAATAAGAATTAAGCGAAAGGAATAAATATCATTATTATAAGTCGTATGATGAAAATACTTACATGAACAATGTAGGAAAAGTTGCGACTTATTGTAAAAATAACACGCTAAGGTGCAGGCAGACACTATTAAAGGACAAATTATTTCGGAATAAAGGGAACAACTCACTAAAAGACAGAAGGCTGTGTCATCAATAGGTGCACAAACATAAGGTACAGAGCTTTGCTAACTTTCGAAATAAACTACCTTTTTCAAGCTTGTAGGAAAAATATGAAAACACACACACACACACACACACACACACACACATCTCCCTATAGTGTGCTTATTTCACTGCTAGCTCTTTCTTGGCCCATGGTGAGTGTACTTGGGTGAGGTGGAGGTGTAGAATGGTGTGATGTGAGGGGTAGAGAGAGGTGGGAGGCAAGGAGGGGGTTGAATGGAAGCGTCTAGTGACTTGAAGGAGAGTGGGGAGCCGTCTGTGAGCTAGCTAGGGGTGCAGGTAAAGCGGTCAGGGAGAAGATGGCTGGGCATGCGTATCTTCGGTTTAGGTCAGGGAGATAACAGGAGCGAAGGATGTGCTGTAAGGATAGCTCCCATCTGCACAGCTCAGAAAAGCTGGTAGTGGTGGGGAGGATCCAGATGGTACCGGTGGTGAAGCAACCATGGAAATCTCACATGTTGTGCTCTGCTGCACGTTGTGCCACTGGGTGGTACACCTTCTTTATGGCAAGAGTTTGGCAGTTGTCATTCTTTCTAATTGACAGCTGGTTGCTTGTCATACCAATGTAAAATGGTGTGCAGTGGTTGCAGCAGAGTTGGTATATAACATGGCTGCCTTGCACCTTCTACATGCTCACCAAGATCCATAAACCTAATGATCTTGGTTGCCCCCTTATGGCTGGTTACAGTACCCCCATTGAAAAACCTTTGCCCTTGTTGACCAACATCTGCAACCAATTGTCCAAAACCTAACCTCGCACATTAAAGATAACAACCACCACCTGCAATGGCTCTCCACAATCCCCACAACCTTACCTCCAGGGTCCCTACTTGTCACTGTTGATGCAACTTCCTTACATACCAACATAGCCTTACCGCAATGGAATACTGCCTCTCCCAACACCCTGCAGATTCCAGACCTACCACTTCATTGCTTGTACACCTAACCAACTACATTCTAACCCATAACTACTCCATCTTTGACGAGAAAGTACACAAATAAATTCATGAGACAGCCATGGGCACCCACATGGCACCCTCCTATGCCAGCAACTTCATGGGCAACTAGAGGAAACATTCCTAGCTTCTCAAAACCCCAAACCTCGGGTCTGGTTCAGGTTTATTGATGACATTTTTATAATCTGGGCCCTAGGTCAAGATAGCACATATCCCTGCCCCCCAGACCTAATACACAAACAGATCTCCCATGCCATATCCCTCCCTTCCCCCCCCCCCCCCCCCCCACACACACACACACCTGATCCTCACATAGATTCCAAGAACCAACTACAATGAAGTGCCCCCCTTGTCACCTAGTACCACCCTGGACTGGACTGACTCAACCATGTCCTTCGTCAGGGCTTTGATTATCTCTCATCATGCCCTGTACTCTCCTAGCTAGCACACAGGCAGCTCCCCACTCTCCCACAAGCTGCTAGATGCTTCCCCCCAGCCCCCTCCCTGACTCCTGCCTTTCTCCATTACTCATCCCACCCCAGTCTGCACCCCCACCTTACACTCACCATGGGCCAGGAAAGAGCTAGCAGTCAACTGAGCACAATGTAGGGAGACAGGCATGTGCATGTTGATTGAGTGTGTGTGTATTGCTGTGCATGTTTTTCCTATATGAGTGAGAAAGGAAATTCATCCCAAAAGCTATCAAAGTTCTCTACCTTTCGTTTGTGTACCTATCAACGATGCAGCACTTCTGCCTTGCGGTGAGTCTTCCACTTTATATCTAAATAATTCGTAATTCTCAACCAGAACTTACTGTACATTATAATTAAAAAATGTTTACACATAAGCTTTTGGCCTCAGACTTCGTCAGAAAAAGAGAAACACACACCACTCCTTCACACAAGCAAGTACACCTCATGCACACATGTCCGCCGACTCCAGCAGCTCGGGCCAGAATGCAATGCATTTTTTCCAACATTGTTAATATTCCGACCTGGAGTTTCCATTGTCTGCAAATACTTACACTTACATGTTTAAAAATAGTACATGATATCTTTGATGTTAGTGGAGGAACCTATAGTGTAACGTGGCGTTCATTAGAACATCATATCACACTCCACTGTGGTTTCTTACAGTAGCCAATGGTGGTCATACCTGTATATGCAGAAAGTGCAGAGTATATATGAACATGCATCAGCCAAGACTCATAACATATGGAGAAAAAGTTATTGGCTATGGATGACAAGTGGTGTATATGGAAGGTGCGGTGATCTCCTCGAAGCAAGAAGGTCACTGACATTGTCAAGGGCCAGAACAAATGAAGATTGTCTTTGAACTGACTTATTCTCATGGTAAATATTGCTTGAACTGCTTCAGTGTATGTTGAGTTATGTGACTGTCACTATTTAGAACATTACTGTAAAATCGATCTGTAATTTGTTTGACTTGAGTTGTTCAAATGTAAAAGAATCATTGAAGAAAGGAGTAAAATGATAATTCAGTAGAGATGAGTAATGAAGAGTCTTCTTTCAGCAGCATGCCGCAGGAAGAAGAAGAAGTACGATGAATTCAAGTTTTACATTGCTGTGGTACAGAAAAGCTGAAGTGCAAGAACTTTTAAAACTGTAACCATATTTATCTACAAGAATTAGCAAAATGGTAACATAGGCTTTGATTCAGAGATCCAATGCAAATGTTATCTACACATACACAAATACTCAGTGTGTACATTACACATCACACTGCACACCTCATGAGTTCAAATGATAAAATTTCCTTAAAAGTCTACTTTCAATACTCACTACATATGTCCCATTCAAGTTCAGTGCTACAGTAATGCAATTTGGAATCATTTTTGCAGTAAGTGCTAGAATAAATGTATTATGTCAAGGAATGAAGAATGTTGTTGTTGTTGTTGTTGTGGTCTTCAGTCCTGAGACTGGTTTGATGCAGCTCTCCATGCTACTCTATCTTGTGCAAGCTTATTCATCTCCCAGTACCTACTGCAACCCACATCTTTTTGAATCTGCTTAGTGTAGTCATCTCTTGGTCTCCCTCTATGATTTTTACCCTCCACGCTGCCCTCTAATACTAAATTGGTGATCCCTTGATGCCTCAGAACATGTCCTACCAACCAATCCCTTCTTATGGTCAAGTTGTGCCACAAACTTTTCTTCTCCACAATCCTATTCAATACTTCCTCATTAGATATGTGATCTACCCATCTAATCTTCAGCATTCTTCTGTAGCACCACATTTCGAAAGCTTCTATTCTCTTCTTGTCCAAACTAGTTATCGTCCATGTTTCACTTCCATACATGGCTACACTCCATACAAATACTTTCAGAAATGACTTCCTGACACTTAAATCTATACTCGGTGTTAACAAATTTGTCTTCTTCAGAAACGCTTTCCTTGCCATTGCCAGTCTACATTTTATATCCTCTCTACTTCGACCATCATCAGTTATTTTGCTCCCCAAATAGCAAAACTCCTCTACTACTTTAAGTGTCTCATTTCCTAATCTAATTCCCTCAGCATCACCCGAATTTATTCGACTACATTCCATTATCCTCGTTTTGATTTTGTTGATGTTCATCTTATATCCTCCTTTCAAGACACTATCCATTCCGTTCAACTGCTCTTTCAAGTCCTTTGCTCTCTCTGACAGAATTATGATGTCATCGGCGAACCTCAACATTTTTATTTCTTCTCCATGGATTTTAATACCTACTCCAAATTTTTCTTTTGTTTCCTTCACTGCTTGCTCAATATACAGACTGTATAACATCGGAGAGAAACTACAACCCTGTCTCACTCCCTTCCCAACCACTGCTTCCCTTTCATGCGCCTCGACTCTTATAACTGCCATCTGGTTTCTGTACAAATTGTAAATAGCCTTTCGCTCCCTGTATTTTACCCCTGTCACCTTTAGAATCTGAAAGAGAGTCTTCCAGTCAACTTTGTCAAAAGCTTTCTCAAAGTCTACAAATGCTAGAAACGTAGAATTGCCTTTCCTTAATCTTTCTTCTTAGATAAGTCGGAGGGTCAGTATTGCCTCATGTGTTGCAATATTTCTACGGAATCCAAACTGATCTTCCCCAGGGTCGGCTTCTACCTGTTTTTCCATTCATCTGTAAAGAATTCGCGTTAGTATTTTGCAGCTGTGACTTATTAAACTGATAGTTCGGTAATTTTCACATCTGTCAACGTCTGCTTTCTTTGGGATTGGAATTATTATATTCTTCTTGAAGTCTGTGGGTATTTCGACTGTCTCATACATGTTGCTCACCAAATGGTAGAGTTTTGTCAAGACTGGCTCTCCCAAGGCCGTCAGTAGTTCTAATGGAATGTTGCCTATTCCCGGGACCTTGTTTCGACTCAGGTCTTTCAGTGCTCTGTCAAACTCTTCACGCAGTATCGTATCTCCCATTTCATCTTCATCTACATCCTCTTCCATTTCCATAATATTGTCCTCAAGTACATCGACCTTGTATAGACCCTCTATATACTATTCCATCTTTCTGCTTTCCCTTCTTTGCTTAGAACTGGGTTTCCATCTGAGCTCTTGATATTCATACAAATGGCTCTCTTTTCTCTAAAGGTCTCTTTAATTTTCCTGTAGGCAGTATCTATCTTACCACTAGTGAAATAAGCCTTCTTATTTCTCCTTTCGTCAATTAAGTTCAGTATTTCTTCTGTTACCCAAAGATTTCTACTAGCCCTCGTCTTTTTACCTATTTGATCCTCTGCTGCCTTCACTACTTCATCCGTCAAAGCCACCCATTTTTCTTCTACTGTACTTATTTCCCCCATTCCTGTCAATTGTTCCCTTATGCTCTCCCTGAAACTCTGTACAACTTCTGATTCTTTCAGTTTATCCAGGTCCCATCTTCTTAAATTCCTACCTTTTTGCAGTTTCTTCAGTTTTAATCTACAGTTCATAACCAATAGATTGTGGTCAGAGTCCACATATGCCCCTGGAAATGTCTTACAAGCTACACACACCAAATCATTTCTTTTGTTCTGATATGAAGCTCCTCAGATATTGTGGTGAAGTGGGGATTTTTCACAAGTGTATTGTGAACATCAAGAAGCCGGTATAGCATCGCATCTCTGACATCGCTGGGGCTGGAAAAAGTTCCTGCAGAAATGGGAACAATGACGACTGAACAGAAAAGTTCAGTGTGACAAAAATTCAACCTTTCCACAAATTATCTAGAAAATGACGAGTGCAATAGTGTTATAAAATAAAAAATTACGATGGAAAGTGCATAATGTGCGAAAAAATCAGTACTTGTTGTGATAATACTTGTCTGGCGTGCTATATTATTAAAGAAGCGCGAACATGGGAACATACAAAGGTGAACCTGAGTGCTCAGCACCAACGGCTAACACTGAACATCTGCTAGAAAATGGGACGTCTTCCCACTGCTATTGTGAAAAACGCGCCAACAAAGGAATAATGTGTGCAAAATGTGAAACAATTTACTACTATAAGTGTGCAAACCTAAGTTCAAAATGAAAGACTTGGTACTGTTTGAATTGCCTTAAAGACGAAACACACGAAAATGTAAACACCGAAGACACTAAAGTCGATATTATAGCATTCCTATTAGATGAAATGCGTGGGTTAATACTAAAAAATGATGAACTTAAACAACAAAAACAACAGTGCAAATCTCCATTATACAGTGAAATGCTAATAGAAAATTTGACTAGTAAAAATACAGATGACAGGACCAATAAACATTGTGAAAAATGCCAGAAAACTGCGAAGTGGTGTTGACTGCACGAAATGTGGAAACGTATTTCATTTTCGATGTGGAAAAGTAGAGTCCTCACTAAAGGGACAGGAGACACCCATAAAAAATTGGAACTGTGATGAATGTAGGTCGACAACTATTAGGCCTCAAATATATAAGATACCTGATTATAACGGACCTGAAGATAATGAAATTCACACAATCACATCTGAAGCCAAACACATGAAGCAGAACAATATAGATTGTGGCACAAATAGCGGAGATATATTTAAATCATACAATAAAAACGATAGCAAAAAATCTTGCAGCAACCCAGATTTGATGGTGTCTGTTATGAAATCTTGCTCACCAGAATGAAGAATATGGTTAGTAAAAAGTTAATTAATGATGGAGCACAATCTCAGTTGGGGGAAAGATGGTTAACGTATCCAGCAGTATCCTCTCAAAGGAAGCATACAAGGACTCACCTTAAACAATTTAGAGAAATCACAGAGAAGCTAAACCTAGACAGCTAGACAGGTTTTGAACTGCCATCATGCTGAATACAGTTCCAGTGTTTAGCAATGCATCATTGTGATCTATTATATAATACATTAACAAGACTGTTAAAAAGATATTTACACTCCTACAAGGTATAATTTTATCAATAGGATTTCAACATAATTTACTTATGTTGAAATCCTATATAGCAATTTTGAGCTCTCCATAAGCTGAAACAATCAAAGATAGAAAATTAGCAACAAGGGCAAAATGGTCACTTTTGTCACTGGAAAGATGACTAAATGAGAGCCAAAGATATTTTTAAAAAAAGGGTTATACCCTGTAACATTCAACAGCAGTCATCAATGGTTTTTTTATTATTATTAAATAAAGGTCAATGTAGCTACTGTCTACCTAATTATAATAAGAAAATGTGTTACAATCAGAACATGACATTATGTTTGATCTGCAAAGTAAGAACAAAACAACTAATTTTTTATTCACTTCATTATTTATACTACTTGTAGTAAAACAAAACCTGAAAAATAATAGTCTGCTATGAACAAAAAATGTGTTGCATTGTTTAAATCCCCACCCAATGAACCATCCAGAGGTACTTTTACCTTGTTTTGTGAGGTCTTTCACTGGCAATCTTTCATTCTTTGTGTCTATGAAAGATGACTGTTTCCTCTGTCTTGTTATAGTCCAGCAAACAAAAACAAACTAAAATTTAATAAAAACATATTATATGGGGCAGTTTATACATTTTGGTAACCGAAAAGACACTTCAATGACATTCTCTTAGAGGTACTACCAGTAGTATACGTAGACAATTTCAGTAGATCTATCCAAGAATTATACATAAGAAAGATTCTGATTTTATTATTTTATATTCTTACCATTATCCAAAATGTCCACACATTCTCTGAATGTAGCACCTCTTCCAGTAAGAAGAGCAGGCAATAGAGAGGCAGGAGGGTGATGACCCAGATGTAACTCCAAGAGAGAGAAAAGCTGAAGAGCAAGTATGGATGATCCACCTTCTTCCAAAAAGCCCTCTGATGATGGTTCTTTATTCAGTAATTCATACCACAGTGTTTTCAGTGTCCCTTCAGAGGTTTTCCTCTTAAAATCTTGTTCGCTGTGGACTAATGACACAACACAAGACTGGACAGAAGAAACATCCACTTTTCCTGAAATGTTACAAAGGAAATTAATATAATATTAAAAATTAATTGACAGAAATGTAAAATTAAGGTGTTTTTGTACAAGTTCCCATGTTGTATAGCAGTTGGCAGAAGCTGTAATTTATAACATAAAACACATTCTCAAAAATGCATGAGCAAATTAAGAAAAAAACAATAAAAATGGTCAAAATTACAATTTAAAAAAAAAACAACAAAAAATCACTAATCAGCTACACTGTTTGAGAACCTGATTGTGATTTATTTTAGGAATTAACAATGGAATGGCATATGAATGAGAAATGTGATCATAATGCAGCAATTCATAGGATGTCTGAGGGGATGCTTAGCTTTTCTATGAAGGAAATATACTCATTCATATGAAGCTGATCAGTCTGAAATCATTCATGGGACAGAATGTGTGAAGAGGATTGAAAATATTCAAAGTATAACAATTTTTGATGGTTTTTGTTTAGATGGTATACAAGCACTACTGAACTGCACTATGAACTTCAATGTGATACCCCACAAAAACATAATTGTACAGAAAAAAAAGAGCAGCTCTTAGAATTTCAGTAACCTATTTTGTCGCAGATTCTGCAAAAATTTTACTCCTTTCTGTATACAAATATTGTACAGAGGCTGTACTGATAAAATTACAGGATACATGGAGTGTACAGGTAAGATTTTACTGATCAGCATCCAAGAACACAGTGGATAGCTTGAAAAGCAATAATGCAGCTGTAGCAAAAAAGGATAATAATTTTTTGTTGTGTACATATGTTGGATAGCTTTTGTCTATCCCACCTTCAGACTGCAGCTTTGAAAGACAATATTCTGCACCAAAAGATAACATTTTGTTGTAAAAAGTTGTTACAGAAATATAAAAATGGCAAGCAGGTGTCACTGCCAAAATACAGAGTGATGGATACCACATTTATTCAGTGAGTTGAGAAAAGCATTAAATAACAGATAATTTCTCATTAATCTGGTGTATTTAGACACAAAAATTGGTTGCCTATTAATTATACTAGATCAAAATTACTTTTCCTGCATACAAGCAAACACCTCAATGGAGATCTGAGGTAACTAAATTAAACTGTTATAGTGCAGTTGTTCCATGTTGGGCACGGAGGGGACAAGATGATGTAAGAAACTGCAAGTAGAACTCAGTTGAGACACACACACACTAACTTATCAGAAGTATCCAGACAGCTATTACTAGACATTAATGTGGATGTGTCCACCATTCACCTTTATGATGGCTTGATCTCACTACAGACACTTTAACTGATGTAAGAGGTCTGTTATAAAATTCAAGAACTTTTGTAAATTCGTGCCAATGGTGTGTTGGGATGAAATGTGGTTGGCATCCCTGCAAACGCTTGTGTTTAATGTTTAACTGCTGGAAGTTTTACTGTTCTATGGCTGTTAGTTATTGTTTAGAGCTGTTTTTAGTAGAACCTTGTGTCACACAGTTTGTGAATTTTGAAATGGCAGAGTTTCAGGAGCAATGCATCTGCATGAAATTTGCGTGAAACTCAATAAAACCTTTCCAGAGCCACACCAAATGATGCAGAAAGCCTACAGTGATGATGATTCACACACTTTAAAAACATCCGGAGGGAGTTAAAGATGACCCTCACACAGGATGCACTTTGGCTTCTACCAACAATGCTCATGTCAGCAATGCCAATGAAATTATGTGCCAATAGAAGACTGACTGTCAAAGAGATTGCAGAAGAACATAACATTTCGGTTGTATCATGTCATGAAATCCTGACACAACATCTTGGAATGTAATGTGTTGCCACCATGATCATATCACGGCTCATGAGTCAAGACCAGAAAGACCTTCAACTTGCAATCTGCGAAGAGCTTCTGGACTGTGCAAATGAGAAGGAAATGTTCCTTAAGAGAACCACAATTGGTGATGAGACGTGGGTCTATGGTTAAGATGTTGAGACTAAGGTTCAGTTTTCACAATGGATTGGGAAAGGCTTTCCAACACAAAAAAACTCATGAGGTCGGATCAAACGTCAAAGCCATGCTGACAGTTTTCTTTGTCTTTGAAGGATTAGTTCATCATGAATTCATGCAATTCATGCCACAAGGACAAACTGTTAATCAATGGCAATGTCCAGACATGTTCTGATGCCTGTCAGAAAATATGTGAAGGAAATGGCCTGAAATGTGGCAAGACAGTTCATGGCTCTTGTATCACAATAATGCACCTGCACATTCATCCCAGTTGGTGCATGACTACTGCACAAAAAATGAAACCACTGTGCTGTCTCATCCTCCGTACTCTCCATACCTGGCCTCTGCAGACTTTTTTTTATTTCCAAAATTGAAAACCTCATTGAAATGAGAAAAAATTGCAATTATAGATGAGATAAAAGCAAATTCGCAAATGGCAATTTGCGCGATCCAGCAAGAGGCACACCAATACTGCTTGGTGGCTTCAGCTGCCAGAGGCTGCACTCGTGCACTCGTGTGTGAGTTGCTCCGTTTGTGTGCATGCGTGCGTGCGTGTGTGTGTGTGTGTGTGTGTGTGAGAGAGAGAGAGAGAGAGAGAGAGAGAGAGAGAGAGAGAGATCCATTTTTGACAAAGGTCTTGTCGGCCAAATGCTCATATTGTGACAGTCTTTTAGTTGTGCCTATCTATGACTCACCACTTCCACTACATGGTGAGTAGAAACTTTCCTTTTCATAATATTGTTATACTCCTTCTTGGATTTTCCACTGTTAAAGAAACTAAGTATGGTCAATGTGCTAACTGGACTGCTGGTAGCACTTTGGTACTTATGAGTGATTTCTTCCAGTGATTTCATGCAGTTTTTTACAATCACTCTCCACAGTGCTCAATAGTCCCTGTCCATCACTGCATAAGGCCTGTCTGATCTGGGTTTAGCTGTGGTTCCATTTCACAGTCACATCGCCAGCAGTCAGCTGGGGCAACTTTAGAAGGGTTGAAATGTACCTGATGGATTTGTTACTCAGGTGACACCCAATGACTAGCCAAAATTCACACCCATTGTGCTCTCCTGACTGACCCATTCAACTGATATAGTACATCCCTACTGACAACACAATACCCTCAACCTCTTTTTACGCTGGTGGGTCCAACACTTGTCACATGTTGTGGTCAATTCCACATTACTTAGCAGTGTCTGGAGATTTTTGATCAGGTAGTGTGCCAACAGCAAAAATAACAGTACCATAATTAACTAGGTTGAATTGCAGTATATATGCAACATATGATTTTATCAAGCAGGAATATGGACAATTAAATTACAGCAAACAATTTTTTATACGTATATATCTTTACCTGTATGCCACAAGTTAACACAAAATGCATTTAACAGTACGAAAAAGGTTATGCTTTAAAAAATTAAAAACAGAGAGGAGTCATCTTGCATACTTTAATTTCTGCACACAGTTATCTAGAACATAAATTAACAATAAATAGCTAGAATAGAATGACCAACCATTTAAATACAGACTTATCCATCATTAATACAGGTTTGTAAACCTGGAAGAGTAGTTGTGAAATCACTAAATGTCTCCTCCTCTCTTTCTAAACTTATATTGTGCATTTAGTCCAATAATGACTGCTAAAACTGACTATTTACATCTGCAAAACATTCAGATGTTCTTGCCAGAGAAAATGCAATGGAATTCACCTAGTGAAATACAT